>NW_025108586.1:0-52666 GCF_019457755.1 Venturia canescens | reverse complement strand
TGAATGTTGTAAAATTGTATCGATTCACACAAAAGTGTATCGGTGATCACCAATTTTCACGTTTATGAACGTTCGAAAACTACATCACTCGATTGTAAGTTATGTTCTCGAATCGCAGGTCGGAATCTGATTTTGTTCGAAATGTCAGTGAATCTTCTTGATTTGTTGCGATCCACGCAAAAATCTATCGGTGATCACCGTTCTTCATGTTTATGAACGTTCGGAAACGACAACACTCGATTGTAAGCTGTGATCGCGATTCGCACATCGGAAAGCGATTCAGAACGAAATGACAGTGAATCTGGTTAATTTGTGTCGATTCACACAAAAGTGTATAGGTGATCACCAATTTTCATGTTCATGAACGTTCGGAAACGACATCACTCGATTGTAAGGTATGATCTCGAATCGCACGTCGGAAAGCTGTTCTGTTCGAAATGTCAGTGAATGTTGTTAAATTGTATCGATTCACACAAAAGTGTATCGGTGATCACCAATTTTCACGTTTATGAACGTTCCGAAATGACATCACTCGATTGTAAGTTATGATCTCGAATCGCACGTGGGAATCTGATTTTGTTCGAAATGTCAGTGAATCTTCTTGATTTGTTGCGATTCTCACAAAAATCTATCGGCGATCACCCTTCTTCATGTTTATGAACGTTCGGAAACAAAAACACTCGATTGTAAGCTGTGATCGCGATTCGCACATCGGAAAGCGATTCAGAACGAAATGTCAGTGAATCTGGTTAATTTGAGTCGATTCACACAAAAGTGTATCGGTGATGACCAATTTTCATGTTCATGAACGTTCGGAAACGACATCACTCGATTGTAAGGTATGATCTCGAATCGCTCGTCGGAAGGCTGTTCTGTTCGAAATGTCAGTGAATGTTGTAAAATTGTATCGATTCACACAAAAGTGTATCGGTGATCACCAATTTTCACGTTTATGAACGTTCGAAAACTACATCACTCGATTGTAAGGTATGATCTCGAATCGCTCGTCGGAAGGCTGTTCTGTTCGAAATGTCAGTGAATGTTGTTAAATTGTATCGATTCACACAAAAGTGTATCGGTGATCACCAATTTTCACGTTTATGAACGTTCGGAAACGACACCACTCGATTGTAAGGTGTGATCTCGAATCGCACGTAGGAATCTGATTTTGTTCGAAATGTCAGTTAATCTTCTTGATTTGTTGCGATTCTCACAAAAATCTATCGGTGATCACCGTTCTTCATGTTTATGAACGTTCGGAAACGACAACACTCGATTGTAAGCTGTGATCGCGATTCGCACATCGGAAAGCGATTCAGAACGAAATGTCAGTGAATCTGGTTGATTTGTGTCGATTCACACAAAAGTGTATAGGTGATCACCAATTTTCATGTTCATGAACGTTCGGAAACGACATCACTCGATTGTAAGGTATGATCTCGAATCGCACGTCGGAAAGCTGTTCTGTTCGAAATGTCAGTGAATGTTGTTAAATTGTATCGATTCACACAAAAGTGTATCGGTGATCACCAATTTTCACGTTTATGAACGTTCCGAAATGACATCACTCGATTGTAAGTTATGATCTCGAATCGCACGTGGGAATCTGATTTTGTTCGAAATGTCAGTGAATCTTCTTGATTTGTTGCGATTCTCACAAAAATCTATCGGCGATCACCGTTCTTCATGTTTATGAACGTTCGGAAACAAAAACACTCGATTGTAAGCTGTGATCGCGATTCGCACATCGGAAAGCGATTCAGAACGAAATGTCAGTGAATCTGGTTAATTTGTATCGATTCACACAAAAGTGTATCGGTGATCACCAATTTTCATGTTCATGAACGTTCGGAAACGACATCACTCCATTGTAAGGTATGATCTCGAATCGCACGTCGGAAAGCTGTTCTGTTCGAAATGTCAGTGAATCTTGTTAATTTTTATCGATTTACACAAAAGTGTATCGGTGATCACCAATTTTCACGTTTATGAACGTTCGGAAACAACACCACTCGATTGTAAGGTGTGATCTAGAATCGCACGTGGGAATCTGATTTTGTTCGAAATGTCAGTGAATCTTCTTGATTTGTTGCGATTCTCACAAAAATCTATCGGTGATCACCGTTCTTCATGTTTATGAACGTTCGGAAACGACAACACACGATTGTAAGCTGTGATCGCGATTCGCACATCAGAAAGCGATTCAGAACGAAATGACAGTGAATCTGGTTAATTTGTGTCGATTCACACAAAAGTGTATAGGTGATCACCAATTTTCATGTTCATGAACGTTCGGAAACGACATCACTCGATTGTAAGGTATGATCTCGAATCGCACGTCGGAAAGCTGTTCTGTTCGAAATGTCAGTGAATGTTGTTAAATTGTATCGATTCACACAAAAGTGTATCGGTGATCACCAATTTTCACGTTTATGAACGTTCCGAAATGACATCACTCGATTGTAAGTTATGATCTCGAATCGCACGTGGGAATCTGATTTTGTTCGAAATGTCAGTGAATCTTCTTGATTTGTTGCGATTCTCACAAAAATCTATCGGCGATCACATTTCTTCATGTTTATGAACGTTCGGAAACAAAAACACTCGATTGTAAGCTAGATCGCGATTCGCACATCGGAAAGCGATTCAGAACGAAATGTCAGTGAGTCTGGTTAATTTGTGTCGATTCACACAAAAGTGTATGGGTGATGACCAATTTTCATGTTCATGAACGTTCGGAAACGACATCACTCGATTGTAAGGTATGATCTCGAATCGCACGTCGGAAAGCTGTTCTGTTCGAAATGTCAGTGAATGTTGTTAAATTGTGTCGATTCACACAAACGTGTATCGGTGATCACCAATTTTCATGTTCATGAACGTTCGGAAACGACATCACTCGATTGTAAGGTATGATCTCGAATCGCTCGTCGGAAGGCTGTTCTGTTCGAAATGTCAGTGAATGTTGTTAAATTGTATCGATTCACACAAAAGTGTATCGGTGATCACCAATTTTCACGTTTATGAACGTTCGGAAACGACACCACTCGATTGTAAGGTGTGATCTCGAATCGCACGTAGGAATCTGATTTTGTTCGAAATGTCAGTGAATCTTCTTGATTTGTTGCGATTCTCACAAAAATCTATCGGTGATCACCGTTCTTCATGTTTATGAACGTTCGGAAACGACAACACTCGATTGTAAGCTGTGATCGCGATTCGCACATCGGAAAGCGATTCAGAACGAAATGTCAGTGAATCTGGTTAATTTGTGTCGATTCACACAAAAGTGTATAGGTGATCACCAATTTTCATGTTCATGAACGTTCGGAAACGACATCACTCGATTGTAAGGTATGATCTCGAATCGCACGTCGGAAAGCTGTTCTGTTCGAAATGTCAGTGAATGTTGTTAAATTGTGTCGATTCACACAAAAGTGTATCGGTGATCACCAATTTTCACGTTTATGAACGTTCGGAAATGACATCACTCGATTGTAAGTTATGATCTCGGATCGCACGTCGGAGAGCTGTTCTGTTCGAAATGTCAGTGAATGTTGTTAAATTGTATAGATTCACACAAAAGTGTATCGGTGATCACCAATTTGCACGTTTATGAACGTTCGGAAACGACATCACTCGATTGTAATTTATGATCTCGAATCGAAATGTCATTGAATATTGATAATTTGTCATGAATGGAACAAAAATTTTGTTGGTGATCACCAACTTCATGTTTATGAACGTTCGGAAACGTTTTCATCGCTCGATTGCCAGTTCAGATCTCAAATAGCCCTTCGGATTGCAATACTAAATGTCTGTAAAATTGTTGATATGTGACGTTTATCGGTGACCGTTTCCAATCTTTCATAAACATGAAAATAGGTAATCAGCGATAATCTTTTCTGTTAATCGTTACAAATCAACAATTTTTTCCGACATTTCTATCAGAATCGCAATCCGAGATGCGATTCGAGACCGGAACTGACAATCGAACGATGTCGTTTCTGAACGTTCACAAATATGAAAATTGGTGATCACAAATAAACTTTTGTGAGAATCGCTACAATTTATCAAGATTCACTGACAATTCGAACAGAATCGGTTTCCGACGTGCGATTCGAGATCATAACTTACAATCGAGTGATGTCGTCTCCGAAAGTTCGTATACATGAAAAACGGTGATCTCGATAAACTTTTTGTTCAAGTCATCACAAATTAACAAGATTCTATGACATTTCGAACAGAATCGCTTTCTGACGTGCGATTTGAGATCATAACTTACAATCGAGTTATGTCGTTTCCGAACGTGCATAAACATGAAAATTGGTGAACACGGATTGACTTTTGTGTGAATCGATAGAAATTAACAAGATTCACTGACATTTCGTTCTCAATCGCTTTCCGATGTGCTGATCGAGATCATAACTTACAATCGAGTGATGTCGTTTCCGAACGTTCATGAACATGAAAATTGGTGATCACCGATACACTTTTGTGTGAATCGATTCAATTAAACAACATTCACTGACCTTGCGAACAGAACAGCTTTCCGACGTGCGATTCGAGATCATAACCTACAATCGAGTGATGTCGTTTCCGAACGTTCATAAACATGAAAATTTGTGATCACCAATACACTTTTGTGCGAATCGATGGAAATTAACAAGGTTAACGGACATTTCGTTCTGAATAGCTTTCCGATGTGCGAATCGAGATAATACATTACAATCGAGTGATGTCGTTTCCGAACGTTCATAAACATGAAAATTTGTGATCACCCATACACTTTTGTGTGAATCGATACAATTTATCAACATTCACTGACATTTCGAACAGAACAGCTTTCCGACGTGCGATTCGAGATCATAACCTACAATCGAGTGATGTCGTTTCCGAACGTTCATAGACATGAAAATTTGTGATCACCGATACACTTTTGTGCGAATCGATACAAATTAACAAGGTTCACGGACATTTCGTTCTGAATAGCTTTCCGATGTGCGAATCGAGATAATACATTACAATCGAGTGATGTCGTTTCCGAACGTTCATAAACGTGAAAATTGGAGATCACCGATACACTTTTGTGTGAATCGATGCAGTTTAACAACATTCACTGACATTTCGAAAAGAGCAGCTTTTCGATGTGCGATTCGATATCATAACTTACAATCGAGTGATGTCGTTTCCGACCGTTCATAAACGTGAAAATTGGAGATCACCGATACACTTTTGTGTGAATCGATTCAATTTAACAACATTCACTGACATTTCGAACAGAACAGCTTTCCGACGTGCGATTCGAGATCATAACCTACAATCGAGTGATGTCGTTTCCGAACGTTCATAAACATGAAAATTTGTGATCACCAATACACTTTTGTGCGAATCGATGGAAATTAACAGGATTCACTGACATTTCGTTCTGAATCGCTTTCCGATGTGCGAATCGAGATAATACATTACAATCGAGTGATGTCGTTTCCGAACGTTCATAAACGTGAAAATTGGAGTTCACCGATACACTTTTGTGTGAATCGATACATTTTATCAACATTCACTGACATTTCGAACAGAACAGCTTTCCGACGTGCGATTCGAGATTATAACCTACAATCGAGTGATGTCGTTTCCGAACGTTCATAAACATGAAAATTTGTGATCACCGATACACTTTAGTGCGAATCGATACAAATTAACAACGTTCACTGTCATTTCGTTCTGAATCGTTTTCCGACGTGTAATGATCTCAAATCGCACGTCGGAAAGCGATGCTAGTCGAAATGTCAGTGAATGTTGTTAAATTGTATCGATTCACACAAAAGTGTATCGGTGATCACCGTTCTTAATGTTTATGAACGTTCGGAAACGACATCACTCAATTCTAAGGTATGATCTCGAATCGCACGTTGGAAAGCTGTTCTGTTCGAAATGTCAGTGAATGTTGTTAAATTGTATCGATTTACACAAAAGTGTATCGGTGATCACCAATTTTCATGTTCATGAACGTTCGGAAATGACATCACTCGATTGTAAGGTATGATCTCGAATCGCACGTCGGAAAGCTGTTCTGTTCGAAATGTCAGTGAATGTTGATAAAATGTATCGATTCACACAAAAGTGTATCGGTGAACTCCAATTTTCACGTTTATGAACGTTCGGAAACGACATCACTCGATTGTAATGTATTATCTCGATTCGCACATCGGAAAGCGATTCAGAACGAAATGTCAGTGAATCCTGTTAATTTCCATCGATTCGCACAAAAGTGTATTGGTGATCACAAATTTTCATGTTTATGAATGTTCGGAAACGACATCACTCGATTGTAGGTTATGATCTCGAATCGCACGTCGGAAAGCTGTTCTGTTCGAAATGTCAGTGAATGTTGATAAAATGTATCGGTTCACACAAAAGTGTATCGGTGATCACCCAATTTTCATGTTCATGAACGTTCGGAAACGACATCACTCGATTGTAAGGTATGATCTCGAATCGCACGTCGGAAAGCTGTTCTGTTCGAAATGTCAGTGAATGTTGTTAAATTGTATCGATTCACACAAAAGTGTATCGGTGATCACCAATTTTCATGTTCATGAACGTTCGGAAACGACATCACTCGATTGTAAGGTATGATCTCGAATCGCTCGTCGGAAGGCTGTTCTGTTCGAAATGTCAGTGAATGTTGTAAAATTGTATCGATTCACACAAAAGTGTATCGGTGATCACCAATTTTCACGTTTATGAACGTTCGAAAACTACATCACTCGATTGTAAGTTATGTTCTCGAATCGCAGGTCGGAATCTGATTTTGTTCGAAATGTCAGTGAATCTTCTTGATTTGTTGCGATCCACGCAAAAATCTATCGGTGATCACCGTTCTTCATGTTTATGAACGTTCGGAAACGACAACACTCGATTGTAAGCTGTGATCGCGATTCGCACATCGGAAAGCGATTCAGAACGAAATGTCAGTGAATCTGGTTAATTTGTGTCGATTCACACAAAAGTGTATAGGTGATCACCAATTTTCATGTTCATGAACGTTCGGAAACGACATCACTCGATTGTAAGGTATGATCTCGGATCGCACGTCGGAAAGCTGTTCTGTTCGAAACGTCAGTGAATGTTGTTAAATTGTATAGATTCACACAAAAGTGTATCGGTGATCACCAATTTGCACGTTTATGAACGTTCGGAAACGACATCACTGGATTGTAATTTATGATCTCGAATCGAAATGTCATTGAATATTGTTAATTTGTCATGAATTGAACAAAAATTTTGTTGGTGATCACCAACTTCATGTTTATGAACGTTCGGAAACGTTTTCATCGCTCGATTGCCAGTTCAGATCTCAAATAGCCCTTCGGATTGCAATACTAAATGTCTGTAAAATTGTTGATATGTGACGTTTATCGGTGACCGTTTCCAATCTTTCATAAACATGAAAATAGGTAATCAGCGATAATCTTTTCTGTTAATCGTTACAAATCAACAATTTTTTCCGACATTTCTATCAGAATCGCAATCGGAGATGCGATTCGAGACCGGAACTGACAATCGAACGATGTCGTTTCTGAACGTTCACAAATATGAAAATTGGTGATCACAAATAAACTTTTGTGAGAATCGCTACAAATTATCAAGATTCACTGACAATTCGAACAGAATCGGTTTCCGACGTGCGATTCGAGATCATAACTTACAATCGAGTGATGTCGTCTCCGAAAGTTCGTATACATGAAAAACGGTGATCACGATAAACTTTTTGTTCAAGTCATCACAAATTAACAAGATTCTATGACATTTCGAACAAGAATCGCTTTCTGACGTGCGATTTGAGATCATAACTTACAATCGAGTTATGTCGTTTCCGAACGTGCATAAACATGAAAATTGGTGAACACGGATTGACTTTTGTGTGAATCGATAGAAATTAACAAGATTCACTGACATTTCGTTCTCAATCGCTTTCCGATGTGCTGATCGAGATCATAACTTACAATCGAGTGATGTCGTTTCCGAACGTTCATGAACATGAAAATTGGTGATCACCGATACACTTTTGTGTGAATCGATTCAATTAAACAACATTCACTGACATTTCGAACAGAACAGCTTTCCGACGTGCGATTCGAGATCATAACCTACAATCGAGTGATGTCGTTTCCGAACGTTCATAAACATGAAAATTTGTGATCACCAATACACTTTAGTGCGAATCGATGGAAATTAACAAGGTTCACGGACATTTCGTTCTGAATAGCTTTCCGATGTGCGAATCGAGATAATACATTACAATCGAGTGATGTCGTTTCCGAACGTTCATAAACATGAAAATTTGTGATCACCCATACACTTTTGTGTGAATCGATACAATTTATCAACATTCACTGACATTTCGAACAGAACAGCTTTCCGACGTGCGATTCGAGATCATAACCTACAATCGAGTGATGTCGTTTCCGAACGTTCATAGACATGAAAATTTGTGATCACCGATACACTTTTGTGCGAATCGATACAAATTAACAAGGTTCACGGACATTTCGTTCTGAATAGCTTTCCGATGTGCGAATCGAGATAATACATTACAATCGAGTGATGTCGTTTCCGAACGTTCATAAACGTGAAAATTGGAGATCACCGATACACTTTTGTGTGAATCGATACAGTTTAACAATATTCACTGACATTTCGAAAAGAGCAGCTTTTCGATGTGCGATTCGATATCATAACTTACAATCGAGTGATGTCGTTTCCGACCGTTCATAAACGTGAAAATTGGAGATCACCGATACACTTTTGTGTGAATCGATTCAATTTAACAACATTCACTGACATTTCGAACAGAACAGCTTTCCGACGTGCGATTCGAGATCATAACCTACAATGGAGTGATGTCGTTTCCGAACGTTCATAAACATGAAAATTTGTGATCACCAATACACTTTTGTGCGAATCGATGGAAATTAACAGGATTCACTGACATTTCGTTCTGAATAGCTTTCCGATGTGCGAATCGAGATAATACATTACAATCGAGTGATGTCGTTTCCGAACGTTCATAAACGTGAAAATTGGAGATCACCGATACACTTTTGTGTGAATCGATACATTTTATCAACATTCACTGACATTTCGAACAGAACAGCTTTCCGACGTGCGATTCGAGATTATAACCTACAATCGAGTGATGTCGTTTCCGAACGTTCATAAACATTAAAATTTGTGATCACCGATACACTTTTGTGCGAATCGATACAAATTAACAAGGTTCACTGACATTTCGTTCTGAATAGCTTTCCGATGTGCGAATCGAGATAATACATTACAATCGAGTGATGTCGTTTCCGAACGTTCATAAACGTGAAAATTGGAGATCACCGATACACTTTTGTGTGAATCGATACATTTTATCAACATTCACTGACATTTCGAACAGAACAGCTTTCCGACGTGCGATTCGAGATTATAACCTACAATCGAGTGATGTCGTTTCCGAACGTTCATAAACATGAAAATTTGTGATCACCGATACACTTTAGTGCGAATCGATTCAAATTAACAACGTTCACTGTCATTTCGTTCTGAATCGTTTTCCGACGTGTAATGATCTCGAATCGCACGTCGGAAAGCGATGCTAGTCGAAATGTCAGTGAATGTTGTTAAATTGTATCGATTCACACAAAAGTGTATCGGTGATCACCGTTCTTAATGTTTATGAACGTTCGGAAACGACATCACTCAATTCTAAGGTATGATCTCGAATCGCACGTTGGAAAGCTGTTCTGTTCGAAATGTCAGTGAATGTTGTTAAATTGTATCGATTTACACAAAAGTGTATCGGTGATCACCAATTTTCATGTTCATGAACGTTCGGAAACGACATCACTCGATTGTAAGGTATGATCTCGAATCGCACGTCGGAAAGCTGTTCTGTTCGAAATGTCAGTGAATGTTGTTAAATTGTATCGATTCACACAAAAGTGTATCGGTGATCACCAATTTTCATGTTCATGAACTTTCGGAAACGACATCACTCGATTGTAAGGTATGATCTCGAATCGCTCGTCGGAAGGCTGTTCTGTTCGAAATGTCAGTGAATGTTGTAAAATTGTATCGATTCACACAAAAGTGTATCGGTGATCACCAATTTTCACGTTTATGAACGTTCGAAAACTACATCACTCGATTGTAAGTTATGTTCTCGAATCGCAGGTCGGAATCTGATTTTGTTCGAAATGTCAGTGAATCTTCTTGATTTGTTGCGATTCTCGCAAAAATCTATCGGTGATCACCGTTCTTCATGTTTATGAACGTTCGGAAACGACATCACTCGATCGTAAGGTATGATCTCGAATCGCACGTCGGAAAGCTGTTCTGTTCGAAATGTCAGTGAATGTTGATAAAATGTATCGATTCACACAAAAGTGTATCGGTGAACTCCAATTTTCACGTTTATGAACGTTCGGAAACGACATCACTCGATTATTATCTCGATTCGCACATCGGAAAGCGATTCAGAACGAAATGTCAGTGAATCCTGTTAATTTCCATCGATTCGCACAAAAGTGAATTGGTGATCACAAATTTTCATGTTTATGAACGTTCGGAAACGACATCACTCGATTGTAGGTTATGATCTCGAATCGCACGTCGGAAAGCTGTTCTGTTCGAAATGTCCGTGAATGTTGTTAAATTGAATCGATTCACACAAAAGTGTATCGGTGATTTCCAATTTCCACGTTTATGAACGTTCCGAAATGACATCACTCGATTGTAAGTTATGATCTCGAATCGCACGTCGGAATCTGATTTTGTTCGAAATGTCAGTGAATCTTCTTGATTTGTTGCGATTCTCGCAAAAATCTATCGGTGATCACCGTTCTTCATGTTTATGAACGTTCGGAAACGACAACACACGATTGTAAGCTGTGATCGCGATTCGCACATCGGAAGCGATTCAGAACGAAATGACAGTGAATCTGGTTAATTTGTGTCGATTCACACAAAAGTGTATAGGTGATCACCAATTTTCATGTTCATGAACGTTCGGAAACGACATCACTCGATTGTAAGGTATGATCTCGAATCGCACGTCGGAAAGCTGTTCTGTTCGAAATGTCAGTGAATGTTGTTAAATTGTATCGATTCACACAAAAGTGTATCGGTGATCACCAATTTTCACGTTTATGAACGTTCCGAAATGACATCACTCGATTGTAAGTTATGATCTCGAATCGCACGTGGGAATCTGATTTTGTTCGAAATGTCAGTGAATCTTCTTGATTTGTTGCGATTCTCACAAAAATCTATCGGCGATCACCCTTCTTCATGTTTATGAACGTTCGGAAACAAAAACACTCGATTGTAAGCTGTGATCGCGATTCGCACATCGGAAAGCGATTCAGAACGAAATGTCAGTGAATCTGGTTAATTTGTGTCGATTCACACAAAAGTGTATCGGTGATGACCAATTTTCATGTTCATGAACGTTCGGAAACGACATCACTCGATTGTAAGGTATGATCTCGAATCGCTCGTCGGAAGGCTGTTCTGTTCGAAATGTCAGTGAATGTTGTAAAATTGTATCGATTCACACAAAAGTGTATCGGTGATCACCAATTATCACGTTTATGAACGTTCGAAAACTACATCACTCGATTGTAAGGTATGATCTCGAATCGCTCGTCGGAAGGCTGTTCTGTTCGAAATGTCAGTGAATGTTGTTAAATTGTATCGATTCACACAAAAGTGTATCGGTGATCACCAATTTTCACGTTTATGAACGTTCGGAAACGACACCACTCGATTGTAAGGTGTGATCTCGAATCGCACGTAGGAATCTGATTTTGTTCGAAATGTCAGTGAATCTTCTTGATTTGTTGCGATTCTCACAAAAATGTATCGGTGATCACCGTTCTTCATGTTTATGAACGTTCGGAAACGACAACACTCGATTGTAAGCTGTGATCGCGATTCGCACATCGGAAAGCGATTCAGAACGAAATGTCAGTGAATCTGGTTAATTTGTGTCGATTGACACAAAAGTGTATAGGTGATCACCAATTTTCATGTTCATGAACGTTCGGAAACGACATCACTCGATTGTAAGGTATGATCTCGAATCGCACGTCGGAAAGCTGTTCTGTTCGAAATGTCAGTGAATGTTGTTAAATTGTGTCGATTTACACAAAAGTGTATCAGTGATGACCAATTTTCACGTTTATGAACGTTCGGAAATGACATCACTCGATTGTAAGTTATGATCTCGGATCGCACGTCGGAAAGCTGTTCTGTTCGAAATGTCAGTGAATGTTGTTAAATTGTATAGATTCACACAAAAGTGTATCGGTGATCACCAATTTGCACGTTTATGAACGTTCGGAAACGACATCACTCGATTGTAATTTATGATCTCGAATCGAAATGTCATTGAATATTGATAATTTGTCATGAATGGAACAAAAATTTTGTTGGTGATCACCAACTTCATGTTTATGAACGTTCGGAAACGTTTTCATCGCTCGATTGCCAGTTCAGATCTCAAATAGCCCTTCGGATTGCAATACTAAATGTCTGTAAAATTGTTGATATGTGACGTTTATCGGTGACCGTTTCCAATCTTTCATAAACATGAAAATAGGTAATCAGCGATAATCTTTTCTGTTAATCGTTACAAATCAACAATTTTTTCCGACATTTCTATCAGAATCGCAATCCGAGATGCGATTCGAGACCGGAACTGACAATCGAACGATGTCGTTTCTGAACGTTCACAAATATGAAAATTGGTGATCACAAATAAACTTTTGTGAGAATCGCTACAATTTATCAAGATTCACTGACAATTCGAACAGAATCGGTTTCCGACGTGCGATTCGAGATCATAACTTACAATCGAGTGATGTCGTCTCCGAAAGTTCGTATACATGAAAAACGGTGATCACGATAAACTTTTTGTTCAAGTCATCACAAATTAACAAGATTCTATGACATTTCGAACAGAATCGCTTTCTGACGTGCGATTTGAGATCATAACTTACAATCGAGTTATGTCGTTTCCGAACGTACATAAACATGAAAATTGGTGAACACGGATTGACTTTTGTGTGAATCGATAGAAATTAACAAGATTCACTGACATTTCGTTCTCAATCGCTTTCCGATGTGCTGATCGAGATCATAACTTACAATCGAGTGATGTCGTTTCCGAACGTTCATGAACATGAAAATTGGTGATCACCGATACACTTTTGTGTGAATCGATTCAATTAAACAACATTCACTGACCTAGCGAACCGAACAGCTTTCCGACGTGCGATTCGAGATCATAACCTACATACGAGTGATGTCGTTTCCGAACGTTCATAAACATGAAAATTTGTGATCACCAATACACTTTTGTGCGAATCGATGGAAATTAACAAGGTTCACGGACATTTCGTTCTGAATAGCTTTCCGATGTGCGAATCGAGATAATACATTACAATCGAGTGATGTCGTTTCCGAACGTTCATAATCATGAAAATTTGTGATCACCCATACACTTTTGTGTGAATCGATACAATTTATCAACATTCACTGACATTTCGAACAGAACAGCTTTCCGACGTGCGATTCGAGATCATAACCTACAATCGAGTGATGTCGTTTCCGAACGTTCATAGACATGAAAATTTGTGATCACCGATACACTTTTGTGCGAATCGATACAAATTAACAAGGTTCACGGACATTTCGTTCTGAATAGCTTTCCGATGTGCGAATCGAGATAATACATTACAATCGAGTGATGTCGTTTCCGAACGTTCATAAACGTGAAAATTGGAGATCACCGATACACTTTTGTGTGAATCGATGCAGTTTAACAACATTCACTGACATTTCGAAAAGAGCAGCTTTTCGATGTGCGATTCGATATCATAACTTACAATCGAGTGATGTCGTTTCCGACCGTTCATAAACGTGAAAATTGGAGATCACCGATACACTTTTGTGTGAATCGATTCAATTTAACAACATTCACTGACATTTCGAACAGAACAGCTTTCCGACGTGCGATTCGAGATCATAACCTACAATCGAGTGATGTCGTTTCCGAACGTTCATAAACATGAAAATTTGTGATCACCAATACACTTTTGTGCGAATCGATGGAAATTAACAGGATTCACTGACATTTCGTTCTGAATCGCTTTCCGATGTGCGAATCGAGATAATACATTACAATCGAGTGATGTCGTTTCCGAACGTTCATAAACGTGAAAATTGGAGTTCACCGATACACTTTTGTGTGAATCGATACATTTTATCAACATTCACTGACATTTCGAACAGAACAGCTTTCCGACGTGCGATTCGAGATTATAACCTACAATCGAGTGATGTCGTTTCCGAACGTTCATAAACATGAAAATTTGTGATCACCGATACACTTTAGTGCGAATCGATACAAATTAACAACGTTCACTGTCATTTCGTTCTGAATCGTTTTCCGACGTGTAATGATCTCAAATCGCACGTCGGAAAGCGATGCTAGTCGAAATGTCAGTGAATGTTGTTAAATTGTATCGATTCACACAAAAGTGTATCGGTGATCACCGTTCTTAATGTTTATGAACGTTCGGAAACGACATCACTCAATTCTAAGGTATGATCTCGAATCGCACGTTGGAAAGCTGTTCTGTTCGAAATGTCAGTGAATGTTGTTAAATTGTATCGATTTACACAAAAGTGTATCGGTGATCACCAATTTTCATGTTCATGAACGTTCGGAAATGACATCACTCGATTGTAAGGTATGATCTCGAATCGCACGTCGGAAAGCTGTTCTGTTCGAAATGTCAGTGAATGTTGATAAAATGTATCGATTCACACAAAAGTGTATCGGTGAACTCCAATTTTCACGTTTATGAACGTTCGGAAACGACATCACTCGATTGTAATGTATTATCTCGATTCGCACATCGGAAAGCGATTCAGAACGAAATGTCAGTGAATCCTGTTAATTTCCATCGATTCGCACAAAAGTGTATTGGTGATCACAAATTTTCATGTTTATGAATGTTCGGAAACGACATCACTCGATTGTAGGTTATGATCTCGAATCGCACGTCGGAAAGCTGTTCTGTTCGAAATGTCAGTGAATGTTGATAAAATGTATCGGTTCACACAAAAGTGTATCGGTGATCACCAATTTTCATGTTCATGAACGTTCGGAAACGACATCACTCGATTGTAAGGTATGATCTCGAATCGCACGTCGGAAAGCTGTTCTGTTCGAAATGTCAGTGAATGTTGTTAAATTGTATCGATTCACACAAAAGTGTATCGGTGATCACCAATTTTCATGTTCATGAACGTTCGGAAACGACATCACTCGATTGTAAGGTATGATCTCGAATCGCTCGTCGGAAGGCTGTTCTGTTCGAAATGTCAGTGAATGTTGTAAAATTGTATCGATTCACACAAAAGTGTATCGGTGATCACCAATTTTCACGTTTATGAACGTTCGAAAACTACATCACTCGATTGTAAGTTATGTTCTCGAATCGCAGGTCGGAATCTGATTTTGTTCGAAATGTCAGTGAATCTTCTTGATTTGTTGCGATCCACGCAAAAATCTATCGGTGATCACCGTTCTTCATGTTTATGAACGTTCGGAAACGACAACACTCGATTGTAAGCTGTGATCGCGATTCGCACATCGGAAAGCGATTCAGAACGAAATGTCAGTGAATCTGGTTAATTTGTGTCGATTCACACAAAAGTGTATAGGTGATCACCAATTTTCATGTTCATGAACGTTCGGAAACGACATCACTCGATTGTAAGGTATGATCTCGGATCGCACGTCGGAAAGCTGTTCTGTTCGAAACGTCAGTGAATGTTGTTAAATTGTATAGATTCACACAAAAGTGTATCGGTGATCACCAATTTGCACGTTTATGAACGTTCGGAAACGACATCACTGGATTGTAATTTATGATCTCGAATCGAAATGTCATTGAATATTGTTAATTTGTCATGAATTGAACAAAAATTTTGTTGGTGATCACCAACTTCATGTTTATGAACGTTCGGAAACGTTTTCATCGCTCGATTGCCAGTTCAGATCTCAAATAGCCCTTCGGATTGCAATACTAAATGTCTGTAAAATTGTTGATATGTGACGTTTATCGGTGACCGTTTCCAATCTTTCATAAACATGAAAATAGGTAATCAGCGATAATCTTTTCTGTTAATCGTTACAAATCAACAATTTTTTCCGACATTTCTATCAGAATCGCAATCGGAGATGCGATTCGAGACCGGAACTGACAATCGAACGATGTCGTTTCTGAACGTTCACAAATATGAAAATTGGTGATCACAAATAAACTTTTGTGAGAATCGCTACAAATTATCAAGATTCACTGACAATTCGAACAGAATCGGTTTCCGACGTGCGATTCGAGATCATAACTTACAATCGAGTGATGTCGTCTCCGAAAGTTCGTATACATGAAAAACGGTGATCACGATAAACTTTTTGTTCAAGTCATCACAAATTAACAAGATTCTATGACATTTCGAACAAGAATCGCTTTCTGACGTGCGATTTGAGATCATAACTTACAATCGAGTTATGTCGTTTCCGAACGTGCATAAACATGAAAATTGGTGAACACGGATTGACTTTTGTGTGAATCGATAGAAATTAACAAGATTCACTGACATTTCGTTCTCAATCGCTTTCCGATGTGCTGATCGAGATCATAACTTACAATCGAGTGATGTCGTTTCCGAACGTTCATGAACATGAAAATTGGTGATCACCGATACACTTTTGTGTGAATCGATTCAATTAAACAACATTCACTGACATTTCGAACAGAACAGCTTTCCGACGTGCGATTCGAGATCATAACCTACAATCGAGTGATGTCGTTTCCGAACGTTCATAAACATGAAAATTTGTGATCACCAATACACTTTAGTGCGAATCGATGGAAATTAACAAGGTTCACGGACATTTCGTTCTGAATAGCTTTCCGATGTGCGAATCGAGATAATACATTACAATCGAGTGATGTCGTTTCCGAACGTTCATAAACATGAAAATTTGTGATCACCCATACACTTTTGTGTGAATCGATACAATTTATCAACATTCACTGACATTTCGAACAGAACAGCTTTCCGACGTGCGATTCGAGATCATAACCTACAATCGAGTGATGTCGTTTCCGAACGTTCATAGACATGAAAATTTGTGATCACCGATACACTTTTGTGCGAATCGATACAAATTAACAAGGTTCACGGACATTTCGTTCTGAATAGCTTTCCGATGTGCGAATCGAGATAATACATTACAATCGAGTGATGTCGTTTCCGAACGTTCATAAACGTGAAAATTGGAGATCACCGATACACTTTTGTGTGAATCGATACAGTTTAACAATATTCACTGACATTTCGAAAAGAGCAGCTTTTCGATGTGCGATTCGATATCATAACTTACAATCGAGTGATGTCGTTTCCGACCGTTCATAAACGTGAAAATTGGAGATCACCGATACACTTTTGTGTGAATCGATTCAATTTAACAACATTCACTGACATTTCGAACAGAACAGCTTTCCGACGTGCGATTCGAGATCATAACCTACAATGGAGTGATGTCGTTTCCGAACGTTCATAAACATGAAAATTTGTGATCACCAATACACTTTTGTGCGAATCGATGGAAATTAACAGGATTCACTGACATTTCGTTCTGAATAGCTTTCCGATGTGCGAATCGAGATAATACATTACAATCGAGTGATGTCGTTTCCGAACGTTCATAAACGTGAAAATTGGAGATCACCGATACACTTTTGTGTGAATCGATACATTTTATCAACATTCACTGACATTTCGAACAGAACAGCTTTCCGACGTGCGATTCGAGATTATAACCTACAATCGAGTGATGTCGTTTCCGAACGTTCATAAACATTAAAATTTGTGATCACCGATACACTTTTGTGCGAATCGATACAAATTAACAAGGTTCACTGACATTTCGTTCTGAATAGCTTTCCGATGTGCGAATCGAGATAATACATTACAATCGAGTGATGTCGTTTCCGAACGTTCATAAACGTGAAAATTGGAGATCACCGATACACTTTTGTGTGAATCGATACATTTTATCAACATTCACTGACATTTCGAACAGAACAGCTTTCCGACGTGCGATTCGAGATTATAACCTACAATCGAGTGATGTCGTTTCCGAACGTTCATAAACATGAAAATTTGTGATCACCGATACACTTTAGTGCGAATCGATTCAAATTAACAACGTTCACTGTCATTTCGTTCTGAATCGTTTTCCGACGTGTAATGATCTCGAATCGCACGTCGGAAAGCGATGCTAGTCGAAATGTCAGTGAATGTTGTTAAATTGTATCGATTCACACAAAAGTGTATCGGTGATCACCGTTCTTAATGTTTATGAACGTTCGGAAACGACATCACTCAATTCTAAGGTATGATCTCGAATCGCACGTTGGAAAGCTGTTCTGTTCGAAATGTCAGTGAATGTTGTTAAATTGTATCGATTTACACAAAAGTGTATCGGTGATCACCAATTTTCATGTTCATGAACGTTCGGAAACGACATCACTCGATTGTAAGGTATGATCTCGAATCGCACGTCGGAAAGCTGTTCTGTTCGAAATGTCAGTGAATGTTGTTAAATTGTATCGATTCACACAAAAGTGTATCGGTGATCACCAATTTTCATGTTCATGAACTTTCGGAAACGACATCACTCGATTGTAAGGTATGATCTCGAATCGCTCGTCGGAAGGCTGTTCTGTTCGAAATGTCAGTGAATGTTGTAAAATTGTATCGATTCACACAAAAGTGTATCGGTGATCACCAATTTTCACGTTTATGAACGTTCGAAAACTACATCACTCGATTGTAAGTTATGTTCTCGAATCGCAGGTCGGAATCTGATTTTGTTCGAAATGTCAGTGAATCTTCTTGATTTGTTGCGATTCTCGCAAAAATCTATCGGTGATCACCGTTCTTCATGTTTATGAACGTTCGGAAACGACATCACTCGATCGTAAGGTATGATCTCGAATCGCACGTCGGAAAGCTGTTCTGTTCGAAATGTCAGTGAATGTTGATAAAATGTATCGATTCACACAAAAGTGTATCGGTGAACTCCAATTTTCACGTTTATGAACGTTCGGAAACGACATCACTCGATTATTATCTCGATTCGCACATCGGAAAGCGATTCAGAACGAAATGTCAGTGAATCCTGTTAATTTCCATCGATTCGCACAAAAGTGAATTGGTGATCACAAATTTTCATGTTTATGAACGTTCGGAAACGACATCACTCGATTGTAGGTTATGATCTCGAATCGCACGTCGGAAAGCTGTTCTGTTCGAAATGTCCGTGAATGTTGTTAAATTGAATCGATTCACACAAAAGTGTATCGGTGATTTCCAATTTCCACGTTTATGAACGTTCCGAAATGACATCACTCGATTGTAAGTTATGATCTCGAATCGCACGTCGGAATCTGATTTTGTTCGAAATGTCAGTGAATCTTCTTGATTTGTTGCGATTCTCGCAAAAATCTATCGGTGATCACCGTTCTTCATGTTTATGAACGTTCGGAAACGACAACACACGATTGTAAGCTGTGATCGCGATTCGCACATCGGAAGCGATTCAGAACGAAATGACAGTGAATCTGGTTAATTTGTGTCGATTCACACAAAAGTGTATAGGTGATCACCAATTTTCATGTTCATGAACGTTCGGAAACGACATCACTCGATTGTAAGGTATGATCTCGAATCGCACGTCGGAAAGCTGTTCTGTTCGAAATGTCAGTGAATGTTGTTAAATTGTATCGATTCACACAAAAGTGTATCGGTGATCACCAATTTTCACGTTTATGAACGTTCCGAAATGACATCACTCGATTGTAAGTTATGATCTCGAATCGCACGTGGGAATCTGATTTTGTTCGAAATGTCAGTGAATCTTCTTGATTTGTTGCGATTCTCACAAAAATCTATCGGCGATCACCCTTCTTCATGTTTATGAACGTTCGGAAACAAAAACACTCGATTGTAAGCTGTGATCGCGATTCGCACATCGGAAAGCGATTCAGAACGAAATGTCAGTGAATCTGGTTAATTTGTGTCGATTCACACAAAAGTGTATCGGTGATGACCAATTTTCATGTTCATGAACGTTCGGAAACGACATCACTCGATTGTAAGGTATGATCTCGAATCGCTCGTCGGAAGGCTGTTCTGTTCGAAATGTCAGTGAATGTTGTAAAATTGTATCGATTCACACAAAAGTGTATCGGTGATCACCAATTTTCACGTTTATGAACGTTCGAAAACTACATCACTCGATTGTAAGGTATGATCTCGAATCGCTCGTCGGAAGGCTGTTCTGTTCGAAATGTCAGTGAATGTTGTTAAATTGTATCGATTCACACAAAAGTGTATCGGTGATCACCAATTTTCACGTTTATGAACGTTCGGAAACGACACCACTCGATTGTAAGGTGTGATCTCGAATCGCACGTAGGAATCTGATTTTGTTCGAAATGTCAGTGAATCTTCTTGATTTGTTGCGATTCTCACAAAAATGTATCGGTGATCACCGTTCTTCATGTTTATGAACGTTCGGAAACGACAACACTCGATTGTAAGCTGAGATCGCGATTCGCACATCGGAAAGCGATTCAGAACGAAATGTCAGTGAATCTGGTTAATTTGTGTCGATTGACACAAAAGTGTATAGGTGATCACCAATTTTCATGTTCATGAACGTTCGGAAACGACATCACTCGATTGTAAGGTATGATCTCGAATCGCACGTCGGAAAGCTGTTCTGTTCGAAATGTCAGTGAATGTTGTTAAATTGTGTCGATTTACACAAAAGTGTATCAGTGATGACCAATTTTCACGTTTATGAACGTTCGGAAATGACATCACTCGATTGTAAGTTATGATCTCGGATCGCACGTCGGAAAGCTGTTCTGTTCGAAATGTCAGTGAATGTTGTTAAATTGTATAGATTCACACAAAAGTGTATCGGTGATCACCAATTTGCACGTTTATGAACGTTCGGAAACGACATCACTCGATTGTAATTTATGATCTCGAATCGAAATGTCATTGAATATTGATAATTTGTCATGAATGGAACAAAAATTTTGTTGGTGATCACCAACTTCATGTTTATGAACGTTCGGAAACGTTTTCATCGCTCGATTGCCAGTTCAGATCTCAAATAGCCCTTCGGATTGCAATACTAAATGTCTGTAAAATTGTTGATATGTGACGTTTATCGGTGACCGTTTCCAATCTTTCATAAACATGAAAATAGGTAATCAGCGATAATCTTTTCTGTTAATCGTTACAAATCAACAATTTTTTCCGACATTTCTATCAGAATCGCAATCCGAGATGCGATTCGAGACCGGAACTGACAATCGAACGATGTCGTTTCTGAACGTTCACAAATATGAAAATTGGTGATCACAAATAAACTTTTGTGAGAATCGCTACAATTTATCAAGATTCACTGACAATTCGAACAGAATCGGTTTCCGACGTGCGATTCGAGATCATAACTTACAATCGAGTGATGTCGTCTCCGAAAGTTCGTATACATGAAAAACGGTGATCACGATAAACTTTTTGTTCAAGTCATCACAAATTAACAAGATTCTATGACATTTCGAACAGAATCGCTTTCTGACGTGCGATTTGAGATCATAACTTACAATCGAGTTATGTCGTTTCCGAACGTACATAAACATGAAAATTGGTGAACACGGATTGACTTTTGTGTGAATCGATAGAAATTAACAAGATTCACTGACATTTCGTTCTCAATCGCTTTCCGATGTGCTGATCGAGATCATAACTTACAATCGAGTGATGTCGTTTCCGAACGTTCATGAACATGAAAATTGGTGATCACCGATACACTTTTGTGTGAATCGATTCAATTAAACAACATTCACTGACCTAGCGAACCGAACAGCTTTCCGACGTGCGATTCGAGATCATAACCTACATACGAGTGATGTCGTTTCCGAACGTTCATAAACATGAAAATTTGTGATCACCAATACACTTTTGTGCGAATCGATGGAAATTAACAAGGTTCACGGACATTTCGTTCTGAATAGCTTTCCGATGTGCGAATCGAGATAATACATTACAATCGAGTGATGTCGTTTCCGAACGTTCATAATCATGAAAATTTGTGATCACCCATACACTTTTGTGTGAATCGATACAATTTATCAACATTCACTGACATTTCGAACAGAACAGCTTTCCGACGTGCGATTCGAGATCATAACCTACAATCGAGTGATGTCGTTTCCGAACGATCATAGACATGAAAATTTGTGATCACCAATACACTTTTGTGCGAATCGATGGAAATTAACAGGATTCACTGACATTTCGTTCTGAATCGCTTTCCGATGTGCGAATCGAGATAATACATTACAATCGAGTGATGTCGTTTCCGAACGTTCATAAACGTGAAAATTGGAGTTCACCGATACACTTTTGTGTGAATCGATACATTTTATCAACATTCACTGACATTTCGAACAGAACAGCTTTCCGACGTGCGATTCGAGATTATAACCTACAATCGAGTGATGTCGTTTCCGAACGTTCATAAACATGAAAATTTGTGATCACCGATACACTTTAGTGCGAATCGATACAAATTAACAACGTTCACTGTCATTTCGTTCTGAATCGTTTTCCGACGTGTAATGATCTCAAATCGCACGTCGGAAAGCGATGCTAGTCGAAATGTCAGTGAATGTTGTTAAATTGTATCGATTCACACAAAAGTGTATCGGTGATCACCGTTCTTAATGTTTATGAACGTTCGGAAACGACATCACTCAATTCTAAGGTATGATCTCGAATCGCACGTTGGAAAGCTGTTCTGTTCGAAATGTCAGTGAATGTTGTTAAATTGTATCGATTTACACAAAAGTGTATCGGTGATCACCAATTTTCATGTTCATGAACGTTCGGAAATGACATCACTCGATTGTAAGGTATGATCTCGAATCGCACGTCGGAAAGCTGTTCTGTTCGAAATGTCAGTGAATGTTGATAAAATGTATCGATTCACACAAAAGTGTATCGGTGAACTCCAATTTTCACGTTTATGAACGTTCGGAAACGACATCACTCGATTGTAATGTATTATCTCGATTCGCACATCGGAAAGCGATTCAGAACGAAATGTCAGTGAATCCTGTTAATTTCCATCGATTCGCACAAAAGTGTATTGGTGATCACAAATTTTCATGTTTATGAATGTTCGGAAACGACATCACTCGATTGTAGGTTATGATCTCGAATCGCACGTCGGAAAGCTGTTCTGTTCGAAATGTCAGTGAATGTTGATAAAATGTATCGGTTCACACAAAAGTGTATCGGTGATCACCAATTTTCATGTTCATGAACGTTCGGAAACGACATCACTCGATTGTAAGGTATGATCTCGAATCGCACGTCGGAAAGCTGTTCTGTTCGAAATGTCAGTGAATGTTGTTAAATTGTATCGATTCACACAAAAGTGTATCGGTGATCACCAATTTTCATGTTCATGAACGTTCGGAAACGACATCACTCGATTGTAAGGTATGATCTCGAATCGCTCGTCGGAAGGCTGTTCTGTTCGAAATGTCAGTGAATGTTGTAAAATTGTATCGATTCACACAAAAGTGTATCGGTGATCACCAATTTTCACGTTTATGAACGTTCGAAAACTACATCACTCGATTGTAAGTTATGTTCTCGAATCGCAGGTCGGAATCTGATTTTGTTCGAAATGTCAGTGAATCTTCTTGATTTGTTGCGATCCACGCAAAAATCTATCGGTGATCACCGTTCTTCATGTTTATGAACGTTCGGAAACGACAACACTCGATTGTAAGCTGTGATCGCGATTCGCACATCGGAAAGCGATTCAGAACGAAATGACAGTGAATCTGGTTAATTTGTGTCGATTCACACAAAAGTGTATAGGTGATCACCAATTTTCATGTTCATGAACGTTCGGAAACGACATCACTCGATTGTAAGGTATGATCTCGAATCGCACGTCGGAAAGCTGTTCTGTTCGAAATGTCAGTGAATGTTGTTAAATTGTATCGATTCACACAAAAGTGTATCGGTGATCACCAATTTTCACGTTTATGAACGTTCCGAAATGACATCACTCGATTGTAAGTTATGATCTCGAATCGCACGTGGGAATCTGATTTTGTTCGAAATGTCAGTGAATCTTCTTGATTTGTTGCGATTCTCACAAAAATCTATCGGCGATCACCCTTCTTCATGTTTATGAACGTTCGGAAACAAAAACACTCGATTGTAAGCTGTGATCGCGATTCGCACATCGGAAAGCGATTCAGAACGAAATGTCAGTGAATCTGGTTAATTTGAGTCGATTCACACAAAAGTGTATCGGTGATGACCAATTTTCATGTTCATGAACGTTCGGAAACGACATCACTCGATTGTAAGGTATGATCTCGAATCGCTCGTCGGAAGGCTGTTCTGTTCGAAATGTCAGTGAATGTTGTAAAATTGTATCGATTCACACAAAAGTGTATCGGTGATCACCAATTTTCACGTTTATGAACGTTCGAAAACTACATCACTCGATTGTAAGGTATGATCTCGAATCGCTCGTCGGAAGGCTGTTCTGTTCGAAATGTCAGTGAATGTTGTTAAATTGTATCGATTCACACAAAAGTGTATCGGTGATCACCAATTTTCACGTTTATGAACGTTCGGAAACGACACCACTCGATTGTAAGGTGTGATCTCGAATCGCACGTAGGAATCTGATTTTGTTCGAAATGTCAGTTAATCTTCTTGATTTGTTGCGATTCTCACAAAAATCTATCGGTGATCACCGTTCTTCATGTTTATGAACGTTCGGAAACGACAACACTCGATTGTAAGCTGTGATCGCGATTCGCACATCGGAAAGCGATTCAGAACGAAATGTCAGTGAATCTGGTTGATTTGTGTCGATTCACACAAAAGTGTATAGGTGATCACCAATTTTCATGTTCATGAACGTTCGGAAACGACATCACTCGATTGTAAGGTATGATCTCGAATCGCACGTCGGAAAGCTGTTCTGTTCGAAATGTCAGTGAATGTTGTTAAATTGTATCGATTCACACAAAAGTGTATCGGTGATCACCAATTTTCACGTTTATGAACGTTCCGAAATGACATCACTCGATTGTAAGTTATGATCTCGAATCGCACGTGGGAATCTGATTTTGTTCGAAATGTCAGTGAATCTTCTTGATTTGTTGCGATTCTCACAAAAATCTATCGGCGATCACCGTTCTTCATGTTTATGAACGTTCGGAAACAAAAACACTCGATTGTAAGCTGTGATCGCGATTCGCACATCGGAAAGCGATTCAGAACGAAATGTCAGTGAATCTGGTTAATTTGTATCGATTCACACAAAAGTGTATCGGTGATCACCAATTTTCATGTTCATGAACGTTCGGAAACGACATCACTCCATTGTAAGGTATGATCTCGAATCGCACGTCGGAAAGCTGTTCTGTTCGAAATGTCAGTGAATCTTGTTAATTTTTATCGATTTACACAAAAGTGTATCGGTGATCACCAATTTTCACGTTTATGAACGTTCGGAAACAACACCACTCGATTGTAAGGTGTGATCTAGAATCGCACGTGGGAATCTGATTTTGTTCGAAATGTCAGTGAATCTTCTTGATTTGTTGCGATTCTCACAAAAATCTATCGGTGATCACCGTTCTTCATGTTTATGAACGTTCGGAAACGACAACACACGATTGTAAGCTGTGATCGCGATTCGCACATCAGAAAGCGATTCAGAACGAAATGACAGTGAATCTGGTTAATTTGTGTCGATTCACACAAAAGTGTATAGGTGATCACCAATTTTCATGTTCATGAACGTTCGGAAACGACATCACTCGATTGTAAGGTATGATCTCGAATCGCACGTCGGAAAGCTGTTCTGTTCGAAATGTCAGTGAATGTTGTTAAATTGTATCGATTCACACAAAAGTGTATCGGTGATCACCAATTTTCACGTTTATGAACGTTCCGAAATGACATCACTCGATTGTAAGTTATGATCTCGAATCGCACGTGGGAATCTGATTTTGTTCGAAATGTCAGTGAATCTTCTTGATTTGTTGCGATTCTCACAAAAATCTATCGGCGATCACATTTCTTCATGTTTATGAACGTTCGGAAACAAAAACACTCGATTGTAAGCTAGATCGCGATTCGCACATCGGAAAGCGATTCAGAACGAAATGTCAGTGAGTCTGGTTAATTTGTGTCGATTCACACAAAAGTGTATGGGTGATGACCAATTTTCATGTTCATGAACGTTCGGAAACGACATCACTCGATTGTAAGGTATGATCTCGAATCGCACGTCGGAAAGCTGTTCTGTTCGAAATGTCAGTGAATGTTGTTAAATTGTGTCGATTCACACAAACGTGTATCGGTGATCACCAATTTTCATGTTCATGAACGTTCGGAAACGACATCACTCGATTGTAAGGTATGATCTCGAATCGCTCGTCGGAAGGCTGTTCTGTTCGAAATGTCAGTGAATGTTGTTAAATTGTATCGATTCACACAAAAGTGTATCGGTGATCACCAATTTTCACGTTTATGAACGTTCGGAAACGACACCACTCGATTGTAAGGTGTGATCTCGAATCGCACGTAGGAATCTGATTTTGTTCGAAATGTCAGTGAATCTTCTTGATTTGTTGCGATTCTCACAAAAATCTATCGGTGATCACCGTTCTTCATGTTTATGAACGTTCGGAAACGACAACACTCGATTGTAAGCTGTGATCGCGATTCGCACATCGGAAAGCGATTCAGAACGAAATGTCAGTGAATCTGGTTAATTTGTGTCGATTCACACAAAAGTGTATAGGTGATCACCAATTTTCATGTTCATGAACGTTCGGAAACGACATCACTCGATTGTAAGGTATGATCTCGAATCGCACGTCGGAAAGCTGTTCTGTTCGAAATGTCAGTGAATGTTGTTAAATTGTGTCGATTCACACAAAAGTGTATCGGTGATCACCAATTTTCACGTTTATGAACGTTCGGAAATGACATCACTCGATTGTAAGTTATGATCTCGGATCGCACGTCGGAGAGCTGTTCTGTTCGAAATGTCAGTGAATGTTGTTAAATTGTATAGATTCACACAAAAGTGTATCGGTGATCACCAATTTGCACGTTTATGAACGTTCGGAAACGACATCACTCGATTGTAATTTATGATCTCGAATCGAAATGTCATTGAATATTGATAATTTGTCATGAATGGAACAAAAATTTTGTTGGTGATCACCAACTTCATGTTTATGAACGTTCGGAAACGTTTTCATCGCTCGATTGCCAGTTCAGATCTCAAATAGCCCTTCGGATTGCAATACTAAATGTCTGTAAAATTGTTGATATGTGACGTTTATCGGTGACCGTTTCCAATCTTTCATAAACATGAAAATAGGTAATCAGCGATAATCTTTTCTGTTAATCGTTACAAATCAACAATTTTTTCCGACATTTCTATCAGAATCGCAATCCGAGATGCGATTCGAGACCGGAACTGACAATCGAACGATGTCGTTTCTGAACGTTCACAAATATGAAAATTGGTGATCACAAATAAACTTTTGTGAGAATCGCTACAATTTATCAAGATTCACTGACAATTCGAACAGAATCGGTTTCCGACGTGCGATTCGAGATCATAACTTACAATCGAGTGATGTCGTCTCCGAAAGTTCGTATACATGAAAAACGGTGATCTCGATAAACTTTTTGTTCAAGTCATCACAAATTAACAAGATTCTATGACATTTCGAACAGAATCGCTTTCTGACGTGCGATTTGAGATCATAACTTACAATCGAGTTATGTCGTTTCCGAACGTGCATAAACATGAAAATTGGTGAACACGGATTGACTTTTGTGTGAATCGATAGAAATTAACAAGATTCACTGACATTTCGTTCTCAATCGCTTTCCGATGTGCTGATCGAGATCATAACTTACAATCGAGTGATGTCGTTTCCGAACGTTCATGAACATGAAAATTGGTGATCACCGATACACTTTTGTGTGAATCGATTCAATTAAACAACATTCACTGACCTTGCGAACAGAACAGCTTTCCGACGTGCGATTCGAGATCATAACCTACAATCGAGTGATGTCGTTTCCGAACGTTCATAAACATGAAAATTTGTGATCACCAATACACTTTTGTGCGAATCGATGGAAATTAACAAGGTTAACGGACATTTCGTTCTGAATAGCTTTCCGATGTGCGAATCGAGATAATACATTACAATCGAGTGATGTCGTTTCCGAACGTTCATAAACATGAAAATTTGTGATCACCCATACACTTTTGTGTGAATCGATACAATTTATCAACATTCACTGACATTTCGAACAGAACAGCTTTCCGACGTGCGATTCGAGATCATAACCTACAATCGAGTGATGTCGTTTCCGAACGTTCATAGACATGAAAATTTGTGATCACCGATACACTTTTGTGCGAATCGATACAAATTAACAAGGTTCACGGACATTTCGTTCTGAATAGCTTTCCGATGTGCGAATCGAGATAATACATTACAATCGAGTGATGTCGTTTCCGAACGTTCATAAACGTGAAAATTGGAGATCACCGATACACTTTTGTGTGAATCGATGCAGTTTAACAACATTCACTGACATTTCGAAAAGAGCAGCTTTTCGATGTGCGATTCGATATCATAACTTACAATCGAGTGATGTCGTTTCCGACCGTTCATAAACGTGAAAATTGGAGATCACCGATACACTTTTGTGTGAATCGATTCAATTTAACAACATTCACTGACATTTCGAACAGAACAGCTTTCCGACGTGCGATTCGAGATCATAACCTACAATCGAGTGATGTCGTTTCCGAACGTTCATAAACATGAAAATTTGTGATCACCAATACACTTTTGTGCGAATCGATGGAAATTAACAGGATTCACTGACATTTCGTTCTGAATCGCTTTCCGATGTGCGAATCGAGATAATACATTACAATCGAGTGATGTCGTTTCCGAACGTTCATAAACGTGAAAATTGGAGTTCACCGATACACTTTTGTGTGAATCGATACATTTTATCAACATTCACTGACATTTCGAACAGAACAGCTTTCCGACGTGCGATTCGAGATTATAACCTACAATCGAGTGATGTCGTTTCCGAACGTTCATAAACATGAAAATTTGTGATCACCGATACACTTTAGTGCGAATCGATACAAATTAACAACGTTCACTGTCATTTCGTTCTGAATCGTTTTCCGACGTGTAATGATCTCAAATCGCACGTCGGAAAGCGATGCTAGTCGAAATGTCAGTGAATGTTGTTAAATTGTATCGATTCACACAAAAGTGTATCGGTGATCACCGTTCTTAATGTTTATGAACGTTCGGAAACGACATCACTCAATTCTAAGGTATGATCTCGAATCGCACGTTGGAAAGCTGTTCTGTTCGAAATGTCAGTGAATGTTGTTAAATTGTATCGATTTACACAAAAGTGTATCGGTGATCACCAATTTTCATGTTCATGAACGTTCGGAAATGACATCACTCGATTGTAAGGTATGATCTCGAATCGCACGTCGGAAAGCTGTTCTGTTCGAAATGTCAGTGAATGTTGATAAAATGTATCGATTCACACAAAAGTGTATCGGTGAACTCCAATTTTCACGTTTATGAACGTTCGGAAACGACATCACTCGATTGTAATGTATTATCTCGATTCGCACATCGGAAAGCGATTCAGAACGAAATGTCAGTGAATCCTGTTAATTTCCATCGATTCGCACAAAAGTGTATTGGTGATCACAAATTTTCATGTTTATGAATGTTCGGAAACGACATCACTCGATTGTAGGTTATGATCTCGAATCGCACGTCGGAAAGCTGTTCTGTTCGAAATGTCAGTGAATGTTGATAAAATGTATCGGTTCACACAAAAGTGTATCGGTGATCACCCAATTTTCATGTTCATGAACGTTCGGAAACGACATCACTCGATTGTAAGGTATGATCTCGAATCGCACGTCGGAAAGCTGTTCTGTTCGAAATGTCAGTGAATGTTGTTAAATTGTATCGATTCACACAAAAGTGTATCGGTGATCACCAATTTTCATGTTCATGAACGTTCGGAAACGACATCACTCGATTGTAAGGTATGATCTCGAATCGCTCGTCGGAAGGCTGTTCTGTTCGAAATGTCAGTGAATGTTGTAAAATTGTATCGATTCACACAAAAGTGTATCGGTGATCACCAATTTTCACGTTTATGAACGTTCGAAAACTACATCACTCGATTGTAAGTTATGTTCTCGAATCGCAGGTCGGAATCTGATTTTGTTCGAAATGTCAGTGAATCTTCTTGATTTGTTGCGATCCACGCAAAAATCTATCGGTGATCACCGTTCTTCATGTTTATGAACGTTCGGAAACGACAACACTCGATTGTAAGCTGTGATCGCGATTCGCACATCGGAAAGCGATTCAGAACGAAATGTCAGTGAATCTGGTTAATTTGTGTCGATTCACACAAAAGTGTATAGGTGATCACCAATTTTCATGTTCATGAACGTTCGGAAACGACATCACTCGATTGTAAGGTATGATCTCGGATCGCACGTCGGAAAGCTGTTCTGTTCGAAACGTCAGTGAATGTTGTTAAATTGTATAGATTCACACAAAAGTGTATCGGTGATCACCAATTTGCACGTTTATGAACGTTCGGAAACGACATCACTGGATTGTAATTTATGATCTCGAATCGAAATGTCATTGAATATTGTTAATTTGTCATGAATTGAACAAAAATTTTGTTGGTGATCACCAACTTCATGTTTATGAACGTTCGGAAACGTTTTCATCGCTCGATTGCCAGTTCAGATCTCAAATAGCCCTTCGGATTGCAATACTAAATGTCTGTAAAATTGTTGATATGTGACGTTTATCGGTGACCGTTTCCAATCTTTCATAAACATGAAAATAGGTAATCAGCGATAATCTTTTCTGTTAATCGTTACAAATCAACAATTTTTTCCGACATTTCTATCAGAATCGCAATCGGAGATGCGATTCGAGACCGGAACTGACAATCGAACGATGTCGTTTCTGAACGTTCACAAATATGAAAATTGGTGATCACAAATAAACTTTTGTGAGAATCGCTACAAATTATCAAGATTCACTGACAATTCGAACAGAATCGGTTTCCGACGTGCGATTCGAGATCATAACTTACAATCGAGTGATGTCGTCTCCGAAAGTTCGTATACATGAAAAACGGTGATCACGATAAACTTTTTGTTCAAGTCATCACAAATTAACAAGATTCTATGACATTTCGAACAAGAATCGCTTTCTGACGTGCGATTTGAGATCATAACTTACAATCGAGTTATGTCGTTTCCGAACGTGCATAAACATGAAAATTGGTGAACACGGATTGACTTTTGTGTGAATCGATAGAAATTAACAAGATTCACTGACATTTCGTTCTCAATCGCTTTCCGATGTGCTGATCGAGATCATAACTTACAATCGAGTGATGTCGTTTCCGAACGTTCATGAACATGAAAATTGGTGATCACCGATACACTTTTGTGTGAATCGATTCAATTAAACAACATTCACTGACATTTCGAACAGAACAGCTTTCCGACGTGCGATTCGAGATCATAACCTACAATCGAGTGATGTCGTTTCCGAACGTTCATAAACATGAAAATTTGTGATCACCAATACACTTTAGTGCGAATCGATGGAAATTAACAAGGTTCACGGACATTTCGTTCTGAATAGCTTTCCGATGTGCGAATCGAGATAATACATTACAATCGAGTGATGTCGTTTCCGAACGTTCATAAACATGAAAATTTGTGATCACCCATACACTTTTGTGTGAATCGATACAATTTATCAACATTCACTGACATTTCGAACAGAACAGCTTTCCGACGTGCGATTCGAGATCATAACCTACAATCGAGTGATGTCGTTTCCGAACGTTCATAGACATGAAAATTTGTGATCACCGATACACTTTTGTGCGAATCGATACAAATTAACAAGGTTCACGGACATTTCGTTCTGAATAGCTTTCCGATGTGCGAATCGAGATAATACATTACAATCGAGTGATGTCGTTTCCGAACGTTCATAAACGTGAAAATTGGAGATCACCGATACACTTTTGTGTGAATCGATACAGTTTAACAATATTCACTGACATTTCGAAAAGAGCAGCTTTTCGATGTGCGATTCGATATCATAACTTACAATCGAGTGATGTCGTTTCCGACCGTTCATAAACGTGAAAATTGGAGATCACCGATACACTTTTGTGTGAATCGATTCAATTTAACAACATTCACTGACATTTCGAACAGAACAGCTTTCCGACGTGCGATTCGAGATCATAACCTACAATGGAGTGATGTCGTTTCCGAACGTTCATAAACATGAAAATTTGTGATCACCAATACACTTTTGTGCGAATCGATGGAAATTAACAGGATTCACTGACATTTCGTTCTGAATAGCTTTCCGATGTGCGAATCGAGATAATACATTACAATCGAGTGATGTCGTTTCCGAACGTTCATAAACGTGAAAATTGGAGATCACCGATACACTTTTGTGTGAATCGATACATTTTATCAACATTCACTGACATTTCGAACAGAACAGCTTTCCGACGTGCGATTCGAGATTATAACCTACAATCGAGTGATGTCGTTTCCGAACGTTCATAAACATTAAAATTTGTGATCACCGATACACTTTTGTGCGAATCGATACAAATTAACAAGGTTCACTGACATTTCGTTCTGAATAGCTTTCCGATGTGCGAATCGAGATAATACATTACAATCGAGTGATGTCGTTTCCGAACGTTCATAAACGTGAAAATTGGAGATCACCGATACACTTTTGTGTGAATCGATACATTTTATCAACATTCACTGACATTTCGAACAGAACAGCTTTCCGACGTGCGATTCGAGATTATAACCTACAATCGAGTGATGTCGTTTCCGAACGTTCATAAACATGAAAATTTGTGATCACCGATACACTTTAGTGCGAATCGATTCAAATTAACAACGTTCACTGTCATTTCGTTCTGAATCGTTTTCCGACGTGTAATGATCTCGAATCGCACGTCGGAAAGCGATGCTAGTCGAAATGTCAGTGAATGTTGTTAAATTGTATCGATTCACACAAAAGTGTATCGGTGATCACCGTTCTTAATGTTTATGAACGTTCGGAAACGACATCACTCAATTCTAAGGTATGATCTCGAATCGCACGTTGGAAAGCTGTTCTGTTCGAAATGTCAGTGAATGTTGTTAAATTGTATCGATTTACACAAAAGTGTATCGGTGATCACCAATTTTCATGTTCATGAACGTTCGGAAACGACATCACTCGATTGTAAGGTATGATCTCGAATCGCACGTCGGAAAGCTGTTCTGTTCGAAATGTCAGTGAATGTTGTTAAATTGTATCGATTCACACAAAAGTGTATCGGTGATCACCAATTTTCATGTTCATGAACTTTCGGAAACGACATCACTCGATTGTAAGGTATGATCTCGAATCGCTCGTCGGAAGGCTGTTCTGTTCGAAATGTCAGTGAATGTTGTAAAATTGTATCGATTCACACAAAAGTGTATCGGTGATCACCAATTTTCACGTTTATGAACGTTCGAAAACTACATCACTCGATTGTAAGTTATGTTCTCGAATCGCAGGTCGGAATCTGATTTTGTTCGAAATGTCAGTGAATCTTCTTGATTTGTTGCGATTCTCGCAAAAATCTATCGGTGATCACCGTTCTTCATGTTTATGAACGTTCGGAAACGACATCACTCGATCGTAAGGTATGATCTCGAATCGCACGTCGGAAAGCTGTTCTGTTCGAAATGTCAGTGAATGTTGATAAAATGTATCGATTCACACAAAAGTGTATCGGTGAACTCCAATTTTCACGTTTATGAACGTTCGGAAACGACATCACTCGATTATTATCTCGATTCGCACATCGGAAAGCGATTCAGAACGAAATGTCAGTGAATCCTGTTAATTTCCATCGATTCGCACAAAAGTGAATTGGTGATCACAAATTTTCATGTTTATGAACGTTCGGAAACGACATCACTCGATTGTAGGTTATGATCTCGAATCGCACGTCGGAAAGCTGTTCTGTTCGAAATGTCCGTGAATGTTGTTAAATTGAATCGATTCACACAAAAGTGTATCGGTGATTTCCAATTTCCACGTTTATGAACGTTCCGAAATGACATCACTCGATTGTAAGTTATGATCTCGAATCGCACGTCGGAATCTGATTTTGTTCGAAATGTCAGTGAATCTTCTTGATTTGTTGCGATTCTCGCAAAAATCTATCGGTGATCACCGTTCTTCATGTTTATGAACGTTCGGAAACGACAACACACGATTGTAAGCTGTGATCGCGATTCGCACATCGGAAGCGATTCAGAACGAAATGACAGTGAATCTGGTTAATTTGTGTCGATTCACACAAAAGTGTATAGGTGATCACCAATTTTCATGTTCATGAACGTTCGGAAACGACATCACTCGATTGTAAGGTATGATCTCGAATCGCACGTCGGAAAGCTGTTCTGTTCGAAATGTCAGTGAATGTTGTTAAATTGTATCGATTCACACAAAAGTGTATCGGTGATCACCAATTTTCACGTTTATGAACGTTCCGAAATGACATCACTCGATTGTAAGTTATGATCTCGAATCGCACGTGGGAATCTGATTTTGTTCGAAATGTCAGTGAATCTTCTTGATTTGTTGCGATTCTCACAAAAATCTATCGGCGATCACCCTTCTTCATGTTTATGAACGTTCGGAAACAAAAACACTCGATTGTAAGCTGTGATCGCGATTCGCACATCGGAAAGCGATTCAGAACGAAATGTCAGTGAATCTGGTTAATTTGTGTCGATTCACACAAAAGTGTATCGGTGATGACCAATTTTCATGTTCATGAACGTTCGGAAACGACATCACTCGATTGTAAGGTATGATCTCGAATCGCTCGTCGGAAGGCTGTTCTGTTCGAAATGTCAGTGAATGTTGTAAAATTGTATCGATTCACACAAAAGTGTATCGGTGATCACCAATTATCACGTTTATGAACGTTCGAAAACTACATCACTCGATTGTAAGGTATGATCTCGAATCGCTCGTCGGAAGGCTGTTCTGTTCGAAATGTCAGTGAATGTTGTTAAATTGTATCGATTCACACAAAAGTGTATCGGTGATCACCAATTTTCACGTTTATGAACGTTCGGAAACGACACCACTCGATTGTAAGGTGTGATCTCGAATCGCACGTAGGAATCTGATTTTGTTCGAAATGTCAGTGAATCTTCTTGATTTGTTGCGATTCTCACAAAAATGTATCGGTGATCACCGTTCTTCATGTTTATGAACGTTCGGAAACGACAACACTCGATTGTAAGCTGTGATCGCGATTCGCACATCGGAAAGCGATTCAGAACGAAATGTCAGTGAATCTGGTTAATTTGTGTCGATTGACACAAAAGTGTATAGGTGATCACCAATTTTCATGTTCATGAACGTTCGGAAACGACATCACTCGATTGTAAGGTATGATCTCGAATCGCACGTCGGAAAGCTGTTCTGTTCGAAATGTCAGTGAATGTTGTTAAATTGTGTCGATTTACACAAAAGTGTATCAGTGATGACCAATTTTCACGTTTATGAACGTTCGGAAATGACATCACTCGATTGTAAGTTATGATCTCGGATCGCACGTCGGAAAGCTGTTCTGTTCGAAATGTCAGTGAATGTTGTTAAATTGTATAGATTCACACAAAAGTGTATCGGTGATCACCAATTTGCACGTTTATGAACGTTCGGAAACGACATCACTCGATTGTAATTTATGATCTCGAATCGAAATGTCATTGAATATTGATAATTTGTCATGAATGGAACAAAAATTTTGTTGGTGATCACCAACTTCATGTTTATGAACGTTCGGAAACGTTTTCATCGCTCGATTGCCAGTTCAGATCTCAAATAGCCCTTCGGATTGCAATACTAAATGTCTGTAAAATTGTTGATATGTGACGTTTATCGGTGACCGTTTCCAATCTTTCATAAACATGAAAATAGGTAATCAGCGATAATCTTTTCTGTTAATCGTTACAAATCAACAATTTTTTCCGACATTTCTATCAGAATCGCAATCCGAGATGCGATTCGAGACCGGAACTGACAATCGAACGATGTCGTTTCTGAACGTTCACAAATATGAAAATTGGTGATCACAAATAAACTTTTGTGAGAATCGCTACAATTTATCAAGATTCACTGACAATTCGAACAGAATCGGTTTCCGACGTGCGATTCGAGATCATAACTTACAATCGAGTGATGTCGTCTCCGAAAGTTCGTATACATGAAAAACGGTGATCACGATAAACTTTTTGTTCAAGTCATCACAAATTAACAAGATTCTATGACATTTCGAACAGAATCGCTTTCTGACGTGCGATTTGAGATCATAACTTACAATCGAGTTATGTCGTTTCCGAACGTACATAAACATGAAAATTGGTGAACACGGATTGACTTTTGTGTGAATCGATAGAAATTAACAAGATTCACTGACATTTCGTTCTCAATCGCTTTCCGATGTGCTGATCGAGATCATAACTTACAATCGAGTGATGTCGTTTCCGAACGTTCATGAACATGAAAATTGGTGATCACCGATACACTTTTGTGTGAATCGATTCAATTAAACAACATTCACTGACCTAGCGAACCGAACAGCTTTCCGACGTGCGATTCGAGATCATAACCTACATACGAGTGATGTCGTTTCCGAACGTTCATAAACATGAAAATTTGTGATCACCAATACACTTTTGTGCGAATCGATGGAAATTAACAAGGTTCACGGACATTTCGTTCTGAATAGCTTTCCGATGTGCGAATCGAGATAATACATTACAATCGAGTGATGTCGTTTCCGAACGTTCATAATCATGAAAATTTGTGATCACCCATACACTTTTGTGTGAATCGATACAATTTATCAACATTCACTGACATTTCGAACAGAACAGCTTTCCGACGTGCGATTCGAGATCATAACCTACAATCGAGTGATGTCGTTTCCGAACGTTCATAGACATGAAAATTTGTGATCACCGATACACTTTTGTGCGAATCGATACAAATTAACAAGGTTCACGGACATTTCGTTCTGAATAGCTTTCCGATGTGCGAATCGAGATAATACATTACAATCGAGTGATGTCGTTTCCGAACGTTCATAAACGTGAAAATTGGAGATCACCGATACACTTTTGTGTGAATCGATGCAGTTTAACAACATTCACTGACATTTCGAAAAGAGCAGCTTTTCGATGTGCGATTCGATATCATAACTTACAATCGAGTGATGTCGTTTCCGACCGTTCATAAACGTGAAAATTGGAGATCACCGATACACTTTTGTGTGAATCGATTCAATTTAACAACATTCACTGACATTTCGAACAGAACAGCTTTCCGACGTGCGATTCGAGATCATAACCTACAATCGAGTGATGTCGTTTCCGAACGTTCATAAACATGAAAATTTGTGATCACCAATACACTTTTGTGCGAATCGATGGAAATTAACAGGATTCACTGACATTTCGTTCTGAATCGCTTTCCGATGTGCGAATCGAGATAATACATTACAATCGAGTGATGTCGTTTCCGAACGTTCATAAACGTGAAAATTGGAGTTCACCGATACACTTTTGTGTGAATCGATACATTTTATCAACATTCACTGACATTTCGAACAGAACAGCTTTCCGACGTGCGATTCGAGATTATAACCTACAATCGAGTGATGTCGTTTCCGAACGTTCATAAACATGAAAATTTGTGATCACCGATACACTTTAGTGCGAATCGATACAAATTAACAACGTTCACTGTCATTTCGTTCTGAATCGTTTTCCGACGTGTAATGATCTCAAATCGCACGTCGGAAAGCGATGCTAGTCGAAATGTCAGTGAATGTTGTTAAATTGTATCGATTCACACAAAAGTGTATCGGTGATCACCGTTCTTAATGTTTATGAACGTTCGGAAACGACATCACTCAATTCTAAGGTATGATCTCGAATCGCACGTTGGAAAGCTGTTCTGTTCGAAATGTCAGTGAATGTTGTTAAATTGTATCGATTTACACAAAAGTGTATCGGTGATCACCAATTTTCATGTTCATGAACGTTCGGAAATGACATCACTCGATTGTAAGGTATGATCTCGAATCGCACGTCGGAAAGCTGTTCTGTTCGAAATGTCAGTGAATGTTGATAAAATGTATCGATTCACACAAAAGTGTATCGGTGAACTCCAATTTTCACGTTTATGAACGTTCGGAAACGACATCACTCGATTGTAATGTATTATCTCGATTCGCACATCGGAAAGCGATTCAGAACGAAATGTCAGTGAATCCTGTTAATTTCCATCGATTCGCACAAAAGTGTATTGGTGATCACAAATTTTCATGTTTATGAATGTTCGGAAACGACATCACTCGATTGTAGGTTATGATCTCGAATCGCACGTCGGAAAGCTGTTCTGTTCGAAATGTCAGTGAATGTTGATAAAATGTATCGGTTCACACAAAAGTGTATCGGTGATCACCAATTTTCATGTTCATGAACGTTCGGAAACGACATCACTCGATTGTAAGGTATGATCTCGAATCGCACGTCGGAAAGCTGTTCTGTTCGAAATGTCAGTGAATGTTGTTAAATTGTATCGATTCACACAAAAGTGTATCGGTGATCACCAATTTTCATGTTCATGAACGTTCGGAAACGACATCACTCGATTGTAAGGTATGATCTCGAATCGCTCGTCGGAAGGCTGTTCTGTTCGAAATGTCAGTGAATGTTGTAAAATTGTATCGATTCACACAAAAGTGTATCGGTGATCACCAATTTTCACGTTTATGAACGTTCGAAAACTACATCACTCGATTGTAAGTTATGTTCTCGAATCGCAGGTCGGAATCTGATTTTGTTCGAAATGTCAGTGAATCTTCTTGATTTGTTGCGATCCACGCAAAAATCTATCGGTGATCACCGTTCTTCATGTTTATGAACGTTCGGAAACGACAACACTCGATTGTAAGCTGTGATCGCGATTCGCACATCGGAAAGCGATTCAGAACGAAATGTCAGTGAATCTGGTTAATTTGTGTCGATTCACACAAAAGTGTATAGGTGATCACCAATTTTCATGTTCATGAACGTTCGGAAACGACATCACTCGATTGTAAGGTATGATCTCGGATCGCACGTCGGAAAGCTGTTCTGTTCGAAACGTCAGTGAATGTTGTTAAATTGTATAGATTCACACAAAAGTGTATCGGTGATCACCAATTTGCACGTTTATGAACGTTCGGAAACGACATCACTCGATTGTAATTTATGATCTCGAATCGAAATGTCATTGAATATTGATAATTTGTCATGAATGGAACAAAAATTTTGTTGGTGATCACCAACTTCATGTTTATGAACGTTCGGAAACGTTTTCATCGCTCGATTGCCAGTTCAGATCTCAAATAGCCCTTCGGATTGCAATACTAAATGTCTGTAAAATTGTTGATATGTGACGTTTATCGGTGACCGTTTCCAATCTTTCATAAACATGAAAATAGGTAATCAGCGATAATCTTTTCTGTTAATCGTTACAAATCAACAATTTTTTCCGACATTTCTATCAGAATCGCAATCGGAGATGCGATTCGAGACCGGAACTGACAATCGAACGATGTCGTTTCTGAACGTTCACAATATGAAAATTGGTGATCACAAATAAACTTTTGTGAGAATCGCTACAAATTATCAAGATTCACTGACAATTCGAACAGAATCGGTTTCCGACGTGCGATTCGAGATCATAACTTACAATCGAGTGATGTCGTCTCCGAAAGTTCGTATACATGAAAAACGGTGATCACGATAAACTTTTTGTTCAAGTCATCACAAATTAACAAGATTCTATGACATTTCGAACAAGAATCGCTTTCTGACGTGCGATTTGAGATCATAACTTACAATCGAGTTATGTCGTTTCCGAACGTGCATAAACATGAAAATTGGTGAACACGGATTGACTTTTGTGTGAATCGATAGAAATTAACAAGATTCACTGACATTTCGTTCTCAATCGCTTTCCGATGTGCTGATCGAGATCATAACTTACAATCGAGTGATGTCGTTTCCGAACGTTCATGAACATGAAAATTGGTGATCACCGATACACTTTTGTGTGAATCGATTCAATTAAACAACATTCACTGACATTTCGAACAGAACAGCTTTCCGACGTGCGATTCGAGATCATAACCTACAATCGAGTGATGTCGTTTCCGAACGTTCATAAACATGAAAATTTGTGATCACCAATACACTTTAGTGCGAATCGATGGAAATTAACAAGGTTCACGGACATTTCGTTCTGAATAGCTTTCCGATGTGCGAATCGAGATAATACATTACAATCGAGTGATGTCGTTTCCGAACGTTCATAAACATGAAAATTTGTGATCACCCATACACTTTTGTGTGAATCGATACAATTTATCAACATTCACTGACATTTCGAACAGAACAGCTTTCCGACGTGCGATTCGAGATCATAACCTACAATCGAGTGATGTCGTTTCCGAACGTTCATAGACATGAAAATTTGTGATCACCGATACACTTTTGTGCGAATCGATACAAATTAACAAGGTTCACGGACATTTCGTTCTGAATAGCTTTCCGATGTGCGAATCGAGATAATACATTACAATCGAGTGATGTCGTTTCCGAACGTTCATAAACGTGAAAATTGGAGATCACCGATACACTTTTGTGTGAATCGATACAGTTTAACAATATTCACTGACATTTCGAAAAGAGCAGCTTTTCGATGTGCGATTCGATATCATAACTTACAATCGAGTGATGTCGTTTCCGACCGTTCATAAACGTGAAAATTGGAGATCACCGATACACTTTTGTGTGAATCGATTCAATTTAACAACATTCACTGACATTTCGAACAGAACAGCTTTCCGACGTGCGATTCGAGATCATAACCTACAATGGAGTGATGTCGTTTCCGAACGTTCATAAACATGAAAATTTGTGATCACCAATACACTTTTGTGCGAATCGATGGAAATTAACAGGATTCACTGACATTTCGTTCTGAATAGCTTTCCGATGTGCGAATCGAGATAATACATTACAATCGAGTGATGTCGTTTCCGAACGTTCATAAACGTGAAAATTGGAGATCACCGATACACTTTTGTGTGAATCGATACATTTTATCAACATTCACTGACATTTCGAACAGAACAGCTTTCCGACGTGCGATTCGAGATTATAACCTACAATCGAGTGATGTCGTTTCCGAACGTTCATAAACATTAAAATTTGTGATCACCGATACACTTTTGTGCGAATCGATACAAATTAACAAGGTTCACTGACATTTCGTTCTGAATAGCTTTCCGATGTGCGAATCGAGATAATACATTACAATCGAGTGATGTCGTTTCCGAACGTTCATAAACGTGAAAATTGGAGATCACCGATACACTTTTGTGTGAATCGATACATTTTATCAACATTCACTGACATTTCGAACAGAACAGCTTTCCGACGTGCGATTCGAGATTATAACCTACAATCGAGTGATGTCGTTTCCGAACGTTCATAAACATGAAAATTTGTGATCACCGATACACTTTAGTGCGAATCGATTCAAATTAACAACGTTCACTGTCATTTCGTTCTGAATCGTTTTCCGACGTGTAATGATCTCGAATCGCACGTCGGAAAGCGATGCTAGTCGAAATGTCAGTGAATGTTGTTAAATTGTATCGATTCACACAAAAGTGTATCGGTGATCACCGTTCTTAATGTTTATGAACGTTCGGAAACGACATCACTCAATTCTAAGGTATGATCTCGAATCGCACGTTGGAAAGCTGTTCTGTTCGAAATGTCAGTGAATGTTGTTAAATTGTATCGATTTACACAAAAGTGTATCGGTGATCACCAATTTTCATGTTCATGAACGTTCGGAAACGACATCACTCGATTGTAAGGTATGATCTCGAATCGCACGTCGGAAAGCTGTTCTGTTCGAAATGTCAGTGAATGTTGTTAAATTGTATCGATTCACACAAAAGTGTATCGGTGATCACCAATTTTCATGTTCATGAACTTTCGGAAACGACATCACTCGATTGTAAGGTATGATCTCGAATCGCTCGTCGGAAGGCTGTTCTGTTCGAAATGTCAGTGAATGTTGTAAAATTGTATCGATTCACACAAAAGTGTATCGGTGATCACCAATTTTCACGTTTATGAACGTTCGAAAACTACATCACTCGATTGTAAGTTATGTTCTCGAATCGCAGGTCGGAATCTGATTTTGTTCGAAATGTCAGTGAATCTTCTTGATTTGTTGCGATTCTCGCAAAAATCTATCGGTGATCACCGTTCTTCATGTTTATGAACGTTCGGAAACGACATCACTCGATCGTAAGGTATGATCTCGAATCGCACGTCGGAAAGCTGTTCTGTTCGAAATGTCAGTGAATGTTGATAAAATGTATCGATTCACACAAAAGTGTATCGGTGAACTCCAATTTTCACGTTTATGAACGTTCGGAAACGACATCACTCGATTATTATCTCGATTCGCACATCGGAAAGCGATTCAGAACGAAATGTCAGTGAATCCTGTTAATTTCCATCGATTCGCACAAAAGTGAATTGGTGATCACAAATTTTCATGTTTATGAACGTTCGGAAACGACATCACTCGATTGTAGGTTATGATCTCGAATCGCACGTCGGAAAGCTGTTCTGTTCGAAATGTCCGTGAATGTTGTTAAATTGAATCGATTCACACAAAAGTGTATCGGTGATTTCCAATTTCCACGTTTATGAACGTTCCGAAATGACATCACTCGATTGTAAGTTATGATCTCGAATCGCACGTCGGAATCTGATTTTGTTCGAAATGTCAGTGAATCTTCTTGATTTGTTGCGATTCTCGCAAAAATCTATCGGTGATCACCGTTCTTCATGTTTATGAACGTTCGGAAACGACAACACACGATTGTAAGCTGTGATCGCGATTCGCACATCGGAAAGCGATTCAGAACGAAATGACAGTGAATCTGGTTAATTTGTGTCGATTCACACAAAAGTGTATAGGTGATCACCAATTTTCATGTTCATGAACGTTCGGAAACGACATCACTCGATTGTAAGGTATGATCTCGAATCGCACGTCGGAAAGCTGTTCTGTTCGAAATGTCAGTGAATGTTGTTAAATTGTATCGATTCACACAAAAGTGTATCGGTGATCACCAATTTTCACGTTTATGAACGTTCCGAAATGACATCACTCGATTGTAAGTTATGATCTCGAATCGCACGTGGGAATCTGATTTTGTTCGAAATGTCAGTGAATCTTCTTGATTTGTTGCGATTCTCACAAAAATCTATCGGCGATCACCCTTCTTCATGTTTATGAACGTTCGGAAACAAAAACACTCGATTGTAAGCTGTGATCGCGATTCGCACATCGGAAAGCGATTCAGAACGAAATGTCAGTGAATCTGGTTAATTTGTGTCGATTCACACAAAAGTGTATCGGTGATGACCAATTTTCATGTTCATGAACGTTCGGAAACGACATCACTCGATTGTAAGGTATGATCTCGAATCGCTCGTCGGAAGGCTGTTCTGTTCGAAATGTCAGTGAATGTTGTAAAATTGTATCGATTCACACAAAAGTGTATCGGTGATCACCAATTTTCACGTTTATGAACGTTCGAAAACTACATCACTCGATTGTAAGGTATGATCTCGAATCGCTCGTCGGAAGGCTGTTCTGTTCGAAATGTCAGTGAATGTTGTTAAATTGTATCGATTCACACAAAAGTGTATCGGTGATCACCAATTTTCACGTTTATGAACGTTCGGAAACGACACCACTCGATTGTAAGGTGTGATCTCGAATCGCACGTAGGAATCTGATTTTGTTCGAAATGTCAGTGAATCTTCTTGATTTGTTGCGATTCTCACAAAAATGTATCGGTGATCACCGTTCTTCATGTTTATGAACGTTCGGAAACGACAACACTCGATTGTAAGCTGTGATCGCGATTCGCACATCGGAAAGCGATTCAGAACGAAATGTCAGTGAATCTGGTTAATTTGTGTCGATTGACACAAAAGTGTATAGGTGATCACCAATTTTCATGTTCATGAACGTTCGGAAACGACATCACTCGATTGTAAGGTATGATCTCGAATCGCACGTCGGAAAGCTGTTCTGTTCGAAATGTCAGTGAATGTTGTTAAATTGTGTCGATTTACACAAAAGTGTATCAGTGATGACCAATTTTCACGTTTATGAACGTTCGGAAATGACATCACTCGATTGTAAGTTATGATCTCGGATCGCACGTCGGAAAGCTGTTCTGTTCGAAATGTCAGTGAATGTTGTTAAATTGTATAGATTCACACAAAAGTGTATCGGTGATCACCAATTTGCACGTTTATGAACGTTCGGAAACGACATCACTCGATTGTAATTTATGATCTCGAATCGAAATGTCATTGAATATTGATAATTTGTCATGAATGGAACAAAAATTTTGTTGGTGATCACCAACTTCATGTTTATGAACGTTCGGAAACGTTTTCATCGCTCGATTGCCAGTTCAGATCTCAAATAGCCCTTCGGATTGCAATACTAAATGTCTGTAAAATTGTTGATATGTGACGTTTATCGGTGACCGTTTCCAATCTTTCATAAACATGAAAATAGGTAATCAGCGATAATCTTTTCTGTTAATCGTTACAAATCAACAATTTTTTCCGACATTTCTATCAGAATCGCAATCCGAGATGCGATTCGAGACCGGAACTGACAATCGAACGATGTCGTTTCTGAACGTTCACAAATATGAAAATTGGTGATCACAAATAAACTTTTGTGAGAATCGCTACAATTTATCAAGATTCACTGACAATTCGAACAGAATCGGTTTCCGACGTGCGATTCGAGATCATAACTTACAATCGAGTGATGTCGTCTCCGAAAGTTCGTATACATGAAAAACGGTGATCACGATAAACTTTTTGTTCAAGTCATCACAAATTAACAAGATTCTATGACATTTCGAACAGAATCGCTTTCTGACGTGCGATTTGAGATCATAACTTACAATCGAGTTATGTCGTTTCCGAACGTACATAAACATGAAAATTGGTGAACACGGATTGACTTTTGTGTGAATCGATAGAAATTAACAAGATTCACTGACATTTCGTTCTCAATCGCTTTCCGATGTGCTGATCGAGATCATAACTTACAATCGAGTGATGTCGTTTCCGAACGTTCATGAACATGAAAATTGGTGATCACCGATACACTTTTGTGTGAATCGATTCAATTAAACAACATTCACTGACCTAGCGAACCGAACAGCTTTCCGACGTGCGATTCGAGATCATAACCTACATACGAGTGATGTCGTTTCCGAACGTTCATAAACATGAAAATTTGTGATCACCAATACACTTTTGTGCGAATCGATGGAAATTAACAAGGTTCACGGACATTTCGTTCTGAATAGCTTTCCGATGTGCGAATCGAGATAATACATTACAATCGAGTGATGTCGTTTCCGAACGTTCATAATCATGAAAATTTGTGATCACCCATACACTTTTGTGTGAATCGATACAATTTATCAACATTCACTGACATTTCGAACAGAACAGCTTTCCGACGTGCGATTCGAGATCATAACCTACAATCGAGTGATGTCGTTTCCGAACGTTCATAGACATGAAAATTTGTGATCACCGATACACTTTTGTGCGAATCGATACAAATTAACAAGGTTCACGGACATTTCGTTCTGAATAGCTTTCCGATGTGCGAATCGAGATAATACATTACAATCGAGTGATGTCGTTTCCTAACGTTCATAAACGTGAAAATTGGAGATCACCGATACACTTTTGTGTGATCGATACAGTTTAACAATATTCACTGACATTTCGAAAAGAGCAGCTTTTCGATGTGCGATTCGATATCATAACTTACAATCGAGTGATGTCGTTTCCGACCGTTCATAAACGTGAAAAATTGGAGATCACCGATACACTTTGTGTGAATCGATACATTTTATCAACATTCACTGACATTTCGAACAGAACAGCTTTCCGACGTGCGATTCGAGATCATATCCTACAATCGAGTGATGTCGTTTCCGAACGTTCATAGACATGAAAATTGTGATCACGATACACTTTTGTGCGATTCGATACAAATTAACAAGGTTCACTGACATTTCGTTCTGAATAGCTTTCCGATGTGCGAATCGAGATAATACATTACAATCGAGTGATGCCGTTTCCGAACGTTCATAAACGTGAAAATTGGAGATCACCGATACACTTTTGTGTGAATCGATACATTTTATCAACATTCACTGACATTTTCGAACAGAACAGCTTTCGACGTGCGATTCGAGATCATAACCTACAATCGAGTGATGTCGTTTCCGAACGTTCATAGACATGAAATTTGTGATCACCGATACACTTTGTGCGATTCGATACAAATTAACAAGGTTCACTGACATTTCGTTCTGAATAGCTTTCCGATGTGCGAATCGAGATATACATTACAATCGAGTGATGCCGTTTCCGAACGTTCATAAACGTGAAAATTGGAGATCACCGATACACTTTTGTGTGAAACGATACATTTTATCAACATTCACTGACATTTCGAACAGAACAGCTTTCCCGACGTGCGATTCGAGATTATAACCTACAATCGAGTGATGTCGTTTCCGAACGTTCATAAACATGAAAATTTGTGATCACCGATACACTTTTGTGCGAATCGATACAAATTAACAAGGTTCACGGACATTTCGTTCTGAATAGCTTATCCGATGTGCGAATCGAGATAATACATTACAATCGAGTGATGTCGTTTCCGAACGTTCATAAACGTGAAAATTGGAGATCACCGATACACTTTGTGTGAATCGATACATTTTATCAACATTCACTGACATTTCGAACAGAACAGCTTTCCGACGTGCGATTCGAGATTATAACCTACAATCGAGTGATGTCGTTTCCGAACGTTCATAAACATGAAAATTTGTGATCACCGATACACTTTAGTGCGAATCGATACAAATTAACAACGTTCACTGTCCATTTCGTTTCTGAATCGCTTTCCGACGTGTAATGATCTCGAATCGCACGTCGGAAAGCGATGCTAGTCGAAATGTCAGTGAATGTTGTTAATTGTATCGATTCACATAAAAGTGTATCGGTGATCACCGTTCTTAATGTTTATGAACGTTCGGAAACGACATCACTCAATTCTAAGGTATGAACTCGAATCGCACGTTGGAAAGCTGTTCTGTTCGAAATGTCAGTGAATGTTGTTAAATTGTATCGATTTACACAAAAGTGTATCGGTGATCACCAATTTTCATGTTCATGAACGTTCGGAAACGACATCACTCGATTGTAAGGTATGATCTCGAATCGCACGTCGGAAAGCTGTTCTGTTCGAAATGTCAGTGAATGTTGTTAAATTGTATCGATTCACACAAAAGTGTATCGGTGATCACCAATTTTCACGTTTATGAAACGTTCCGAAATGACATCACTCGATTGAAAGTTATGATCTCGAATCGCACGTCGGAATCTGATTTTGTTCGAAATGTCAGTGAATCTTCTTGATTTGTTGCGATTCTCGCAAAAATCTATCGGTGATCACCGTTCTTCATGTTTATGAACGTTCGGAAACGACAACACACGATTGTAAGCTGTGATCGCGATTCGCACATCGGAAAGCGATTCAGAACGAAATGACAGTGAATCTGGTTAATTTGTGTCGATTCACACAAAAGTGTATAGGTGATCACCAATTTTCATGTTCATGAACGTTCGGAAACGACATCACTCCATTGTAAGGTATGATCTCGAATCGCACGTCGGAAAGCTGTTCTGTTCGAAATGTCAGTGATGTTGTTAAATTGTATCGATTCACACAAAAGTGTATCGGTGATCACCAATTTTCACGTTTATGAACGTTCGGAAACGACTCCACTCGATTGTAAGGTGTGATCTCGAATCGCACGTAGGAATCTGATTTTGTTCGAAATGTCAGTGAATCTTCTTGATTTGTTGCGATTCTCACAAAAATCTATCGGTGATCACCGTTCTTCATGTTTATGAACGTTCGGAAACGACAACACTCGATTGTAAGCTGTGATCGCGATTCGCACATCGGAAAGCGATCAGAACGAAATGTCAGTGAATCTGGTTAATTTGTGTCGATTCACACAAAAGTGTATAGGTGATCACCATTTTCATGTTCATGAACGTTCGGAAACGACATCACTCGATTGTAAGGTATGATCTCGAATCGCACGTCGGAAAGCTGTTCTGTTCGAAATGTCAGTGAATGTTGTTAAATTGTGTCGATTCACACAAAAGTGTATCGGTGATCACCAATTTTCACGTTTATGAACGTTCGGAAATGACATCACTCGATTGTAAGTTATGATCTCGGATCGCACGTCGGAGAGCTGTTCTGTTCGAAATGTCAGTGAATGTTGTTAAATTGTATAGATTCACACAAAAGTGTATCGGTGATCAACCAATTTGCACGTTTATGAACGTTCGGAAACGACATCACTCGATTGTAATTTATGATCTCGAATCGAAATGTCATTGAATATTGATAATTTGTCATGAATGGAACAAAAATTTTGTTGGTGATCACCAACATCATGTTTATGAACGTTCGAAACGTTTTCATCGCCTCGATTTGCCAGTTCAGATCTCAAATAGCCCTTCGGATTGCAATACTAAATGTCTGTAAAATTGTTGAATGTGACGTTTATCGGTGACCGTTTCCAATCTTTCATAAACATGAAAATAGGTAATCAGCGATAATCTTTTCTGTTAATCGTTACAAATCAACAATTTTTTCCGACATTTCTATCAGAATCGCAATCGGAGATGCGATTCGAGACCGGAACTGACAATCGAACGATGTCGTTTCTGACGTTCACAAATATGAAAATTGGTGATCACAAATAAACTTTTGTGAGAATCGCTACAATTTATCAAGATTCACTGACAATTCGAACAGAATCGGTTTCCGACGTGCGATTCGAGATCATACCTTACATCGAGTGATGGTCGTCTCCGAAAGTTCGTATACATGAAAAAACGGTGATCTCGATAAACTTTTTGTTCAAGTCATCACAAATTAACAAGATTCTATGACATTTCGAACAGAATCGCTTTCTGACGTGCGATTTGAGATCATAACTTACAATCGAGTTATGTCGTTTCCCGAACGTGCATAAACATGAAAATTGGTGAACACGGATTGACTTTTGTGTGAATCGATAGAAATTAACAAGATTCACTGACATTTCGTTCTCAATCGCTTTCCCGATGTGCTGATCGAGATCATAACTTACAATCGAGTGATGTCGTTTCCGAACGTTCATGAACATGAAATTGGTGATCACCGATACACTTTTGTGTGAATCGATTCAATTAAACAACATTCACTGACCTTGCGAACAGAACAGCTTTCCGACGTGCGATTCGAGATACGATTCGAGATCATAACCTACAATCGAGTGATGTCGTTTCCGAACGTTCATAAACATGAAAATTTGTGATCACCAATACACTTTTGTGCGAATCGATGGAAATTAACAAGGTTAACGGACATTTCGTTCTGAATAGCTTTCCGATGTGCGAATCGAGATAATACATTACAATCGAGTGATGTCGTTTCCGAACGTTCATAAACATGAAAATTTGTGATCACCCATACACTTTGTGTGAATCGATACAATTTATCAACATTCACTGACATTTCGAACAGAACAGCTTTCCGACGTGCGATTCGAGATCATAACCTACAATCGAGTGATGTCGTTTCCGAACGTTCATAGACATGAAAATTTGTGATCACCGATACACTTTTTGTGCGAATCGATACAAATTAACAAGGTTCACGGACATTTCGTTCTGAATAGCTTTCCGATGTGCGAATCGAGATAATACATTACAATCGAGTGATGTCGTTTCCGAACGTTCATAAACGTGAAAATTGGAGATCACCGATACACTTTTGTGTGAATCGATGCAGTTTAACAACATTCACTGACATTTCGAAAAGAGCAGCTTTTCGATGTGCGATTCGATATCATAACTTACAATCGAGTGATGTCGTTTCCGACCGTTCATAAACGTGAAAATTGGAGATCACCGATACACTTTTGTGTGAATCGATTCAATTTAACAACATTCACTGACATTTCGAACAGAACAGCTTTCCGACGTGCGATTCGAGATCATAACCTACAATCGAGTGATGTCGTTTCCGAACGTTCATAAACATGAAAATTTGTGATCACCAATACACTTTGTGCGAATCGATGGAAATTAACAGGATTCACTGACATTTCGTTCTGAATCGCTTTCCGATGTGCGAATCGAGATAATACATTACAATCGAGTGATGTCGTTTCCGAACGTTCATAAACGTGAAAATTGGAGTTCACCGATACACTTTTGTGTGAATCGATACATTTTATCAACATTCACTGACATTTCGAACAGAACAGCTTTCCGACGTGCGATTCGAGATTATAACCTACAATCGAGTGATGTCGTTTCCGAACGTTCATAAACATGAAAATTTGTGATCACCGATACACTTTAGTGCGAATCGATACAAATTAACAACGTTCACTGTCATTTCGTTCTGAATCGTTTTCCGACGTGTAATGATCTCAAATCGCACGTCGGAAAGCGATGCTAGTCGAAATGTCAGTGAATGTTGTTAAATTGTATCGATTCACACAAAAGTGTATCGGTATCACCGTTCTTAATGTTTATGAACGTTCGGAAACGACATCACTCAATTCTAAGGTATGATCTCGAATCGCACGTTGGAAAGCTGTTCTGTTCGAAATGTCAGTGAATGTTGTTAAATTGTATCGATTTACACAAAAGTGTATCGGTGATCACCAATTTTCATGTTCATGAACGTTCGGAAATGACATCACTCGATTGTAAGGTATGATCTCGAATCGCACGTCGGAAAGCTGTTCTGTTCGAAATGTCAGTGAATGTTGATAAAATGTATCGATTCACACAAAAGTGTATCGGTGAACTCCAATTTTCACGTTTATGAACGTTCGGAAACGACATCACTCGATTGTAATGTATTATCTCGATTCGCACATCGGAAAGCGATTCAGAACGAAATGTCAGTGAATCCTGTTAATTCCATCGATTCGCACAAAAGTGTATTGGTGATCACAAATTTTCATGTTTATGAATGTTCGGAAACGACATCACTCGATTGTAGGTTATGATCTCGAATCGCACGTCGGAAAGCTGTTCTGTTCGAAATGTCAGTGAATGTTGATAAAATGTATCGGTTCACACAAAAGTGTATCGGTGATCACCAATTTTCATGTTCATGAACGTTCGGAAACGACATCACTCGATTGTAAGGTATGATCTCGAATCGCACGTCGGAAAGCTGTTCTGTTCGAAATGTCAGTGAATGTTGTTAAATTGTATCGATTCACACAAAAAGTGTATCGGTGATCACCAATTTTCATGTTCATGAACGTTCGGAAACGACATCACTCGATTGTAAGGTATGATCTCGAATCGCTCGTCGGAAGGCTGTTCTGTTCGAAATGTCAGTGAATGTTGTCTAAAATTGTATCGATTCACACAAAAGTGTATCGGTGATCACCAATTTTCACGTTTATGATCGTTCGAAAACTACATCACTCGATTGTAAGTTATGTTCTCGAATCGCAGGTCGGAATCTTGATTTTGTTCGAAATTGTCAGTGAATCTTCTTGATTTGTTGCGATCCACGCAAAAATCTATCGGTGATCACCGTTCTTCATGTTTATGAACGTTCGGAAACGACAACACTCGATTGTAAGCTGTGATCGCGATTCGCACATCGGAAAGCGATTCAGAACGAAATGACAGTGAATCTGGTTAATTTGTGTCGATTCACACAAAAGTGTATAGGTGATCACCAATTTTCATGTTCATGAACGTTCGGAAACGACATCACTCGATTGTAAGGTATGATCTCGAATCGCACGTCGGAAAGCTGTTCTGTTCGAAATGTCAGTGAATGTTGTTAAATTGTATCGATTCACACAAAAGTGTATCGGTGATCAA